>NW_026600226.1:493964-658964 GCF_029448725.1 Salvelinus fontinalis
TCACCCTGCCCCCTCCCTTCATGATGTCTGGAGGCTGCTAACTCCTCCCTGTCTGTTATCACCCTGCCAGCTCCCTTCATGATGTCTGGAGGCTGCTAACTCCTCCCTGTCCTCTGTTATCACCCTGCCCGCTCCCTTCATGATGTCTGGAGGCTGCTAACTTCTCCCTGTCCTCTGTTACCACCCTGCCCGCTCCCTTCATGATGTCTGGAGGGTGCTAACTCCTCCCTGTCTGTTACCACCCTGCCAGCTCCCTTCATGATGTCTGGAGGCTGCTAACTCCTCCCTGTTATCACCCTGCCAGCTCCCTTCATGATGTCTGGAGGCTGCTAACTCCTCCCTGTCCTCTGTTACCACCCTGCCAGCTCCCTTCATGATGTCTGGAGTCTGCTAACTCCTCCCTGTCCTCTGTTACCACCCTGCCCGCTCCCTTCATGATGTCTGGAGGGTGCTAACTCCTCCCTGTTATCACCCTGCCAGCTCCCTTCATGATGTCTGGAGGCTGCTAACTCCTCCCTGTCTGTCATCACCCTGCCCCCTCCCTTCATGATGTCTGGAGGCTGCTAACTCCTCCCTGTCTGTTATCACCCTGCCCGCTCCCTTCATGATGTCTGGAGGCTGCTAACTCCTCCCTGTTCTCTGTTACCACCCTGCCCCCTCCCTTCATGATGTCTGGAGGCTGCTAACTCCTCCCTGTCCTCTGTTATCACCCTGCCAGCTCCCTTCATGATGTCTGGAGGCTGCTAACTCCTCCCTGTCCTCTGTTATCACCCTGCCCGCTCCCTTCATGATGTCTGGAGGCTGCTAACTCATCCCTGTCCTCTGTTACCACCCTGCCAGCTCCCTTCATGATGTCTGGAGGCTGCTAACTCCTCCCTGTCCTCTGTTACTACCCTGCCCCCTCCCTTCATGATGTCTGGAGGCTGCCAACTCATCCCTGTTACCACCCTGCCCACTCCCTTCATGATGTCTGGAGGCTGCCAACTCATCCCTGTTACCACCCTGCCCCCTCCCTTCATGATGTCTGGAGGCTGCTAACTCCTCCCTGTTATCACCCTGCCCCCTCCCTTCATGATGTCTGGAGGCTGCTAACTCCTCCCTGTCCTCTGTTACCACCCTGCCCACTCCCTTCATGATGTCTGGAGGCTGCTAACTCCTCCCTGTTCTCTGTTACCACCCTGCCCACTCCCTTCATGATGTCTGGAGGCTGCTAACTCCTCCCTGTTATCACCCTGCCCCTCCCTTCATGATGTCTGGAGGCTGCTAACTCCTCCCTGTCCTCTGTTACCACCCTGCCCACTCCCTTCATGATGTCTGGAGGCTGCTAACTCCTCCCTGTTCTCTGTTACCACCCTGCCCACTCCCTTCATGATGTCTGGAGGCTGCTAACTCATCCCTGTCCTCTGTTATCACCCAGCCCCCTCCCTTCATGATGTCTGGAGGCTGCTAACTCATCCCTGTCCTCTGTTATCACCCTGCCCCCTCCCTTCATGATGTCTGGAGGCTGCTAACTCCTCCCTGTCCTCTGTTATCACCCTGCCCGCTCCCTTCATGATGTCTGGAGGCTGCTAACTCATCCCTGTCCTCTGTTATCACCCTGCCCCCTCCCTTCATGATGTCTGGAGGCTGCTAACTCCTCCCTGTCTGTTACCACCCTGCCCGCTCCCTTCATGATGTCTGGAGGCTGCTAACTCATCCCTGTCCTCTGTTATCACCCTTCATGATGTCTGGAGGCTGCTAACTCATCCCTGTCCTCTCTTACCACCCTGCCCCCTCCCTTCATGATGTCTGGAGGCTGCTAACTCCTCCCTGTCCTCTGTTATCACCCTGCCCGCTCCCTTCATGATGTCTGGAGGCTGCTAACTCATCCCTGGCCTCTGTTATCACCCTGCCCGCTCCCTTCATGATGTCTGGAGGCTGCTAACTCATCCCTGTCCTCTTATCACCCTGCCAGCTCCCTTCATGATGTCTGGAGGCTGCTAACTCCTCCCTGTCTGTTACCACCCTGCCCCCTCCCTTCATGATGTCTGGAGGCTGCTAACTCCTCCCTGTCTGTTACCACCCTGCCCGCTCCCTTCATGATGTCTGGAGGCTGCTATCTCCTCCCTGTCCTCTGTCATCACCCTGCCCGCTCCCTTCATGATGTCTGGAGGCTGCTAACTCCTCCCTGTCCTCTGTTATCACCCTGCCCCCTCCCTTCATGATGTCTGGAGGCTGCTAACTCCTCCATGTCTGTTACCACCCTGCCCCCTCCCTTCATGATGTCTGGAGGCTGCTAACTCCTCCCTGTCCTCTGTTACCACCCTGCCCCCTCCCTTCATGATGTCTGGAGGCTGCTAACTCCTCCCTGTCCTCTGTTATCACCCTGCCCGCTCCCTTCATGATGTCTGGAGGCTGCTAACTCCTCCCTGTCTGTTACCACCCTGCCCCCTCCCTTCATGATGTCTGGAGGCTGCTAACTCCTCCCTGTCTGTTACCACCCTGCCCCCTCCCTTCATGATGTCTGGAGGCTGCTAACTCCTCCCTGTCTGTTACCACCCTGCCCACTCCCTTCATGATGTCTGGAGGCTGCTAACTCCTCCATGTCTGTTACCACCCTGCCCCCTCCCTTCATGATGTCTGGAGGCTGCTAACTCCTCCCTGTCTGTTATCACCCTGCCCGCTCCCTTCATGATGTCTGGAGGCTGCTAACTCCTCCCTGTCTGTTACCACCCTGCCCCCTCCCTTCATGATGTCTGGAGGCTGCTAACTCCTCCCTGTCTGTTACCACCCTGCCCCCTCCCTTCATGATGTCTGGAGGCTGCTAACTCCTCCCTGTCTGTTACCACCCTGCCAGCTCCCTTCATGATGTCTGGAGGCTGCTAACTCATCCTTGTCCTCTGTTACCACCCTGCCCGCTCCCTTCATGATGTCTGGAGGCTGCTAACTCCTCCCTGTCCTCTGTTACCACCCTGCCCACTCCCTTCATGATGTCTGGAGGCTGCTAACTCCTCCCTGTCTGTTATCATCCTGCCCGCTCCCTTCATGATGTCTGGAGGCTGCTAACTCCTCCCTGTCCTCTGTTATCACCCTGCCCGCTCAATTCATGATGTCTGGAGGCTGCTAACTCATCCCTGTCCTCTGTTATCACCCTGCCCGCTCCCTTCATGATGTCTGGAGGCTGCTAACTCATCCCAGTCCTCTGTCACCACCCTGCCCCCTCCCTTCATGATGTCTGGAGGCTGCTAACTCATCCCTGTCTGTTATCACCCTGCCCGCTCCCTTCATGATGTCTGGAGGCTGCTAACTCCTCCCTGTCCTCTCTTATCACCCTGCCCGCTCCCTTCATGATGTCTGGAGGCTGCTAACTCCTCCCTGGCCTCTGTTATCACCCTGCCCGCTCTCTTCATGATGTCTGGAGGCTGCTAACTCCTCCCTGTCTGTTACCACCCTGCCCCCTCCCTTCATGATGTCTGGAGGCTGCTAACTCCTCCCTGTCCTCTGTTATCACCCTGCCAGCTCCCTTCATGATGTCTGGAGGCTGCTAACTCATCCCTGTCCTCTGTTACCACCCTGCCTGCTCCCTTCATGATGTCTGGAGGCTGCTAACTCCTCCCTGTCCTCTGTTACCACCCTGCCCGCTCCCTTCATGATGTCTGGAGGCTGCTAACTCATCCCTGTCCTCTGTTACCACCCTGCCTGCTCCCTTCATGATGTCTGGAGGCTGCTAACTCCTCCCTGTCCTCTGTTACCACCCTGCCCGCTCCCTTCATGATGTCTGGAGGCTGCTAACTCATCCCTGTCCTCTGTTACCACCCTGCCCCCTCCCTTCATGATGTCTGGAGGCTGCTAACTCCTCCCTGTTACCACCCTGCCAGCTCCCTTCATGATGTCTGGAGGCTGCTAACTCCTCCCTGTTACCACCCTGCCCGCTCCCTTCATGATGTCTGGAGGCTGCTAACTCCTCCCTGTCCTCTGTTATCACCCTGCCCGCTCCCTTCATGATGTCTGGAGGCTGCTAACTCCTCCCTGGCCTCTGTTATCATCCTGCCCGCTCCCTTCATGATGTCTGGAGGCTGCTAACTCCTCCCTGTCCTCTGTTACCACCCTGCCCCCTCCCTTCATGATGTCTGGAGGCTGCTAACTCCTCCCTGTTACCACCCTGCCAGCTCCCTTCATGATGTCTGGAGGCTGCTAACTCCTCCCTGTTACCACCCTGCCAGCTCCCTTCATGATGTCTGGAGGCTGCTAACTCATCCCTGTCCTCTGTTATCACCCTGCCCCCTCCCTTCATGATGTCTGGAGGCTGCTAACTCCTCCCTGTCTGTTACCACCCTGCCCGCTCCCTTCATGATGTCTGGAGGCTGCTAACTCATCCCTGTCCTCTGTTATCACCCTTCATGATGTCTGGAGGCTGCTAACTCATCCCTGTCCTCTGTTACCACCCTGCCCCCTCCCTTCATGATGTCTGGAGGCTGCTAACTCCTCCCTGTCTGTTACCACCCTGCCCACTCCCTTCATGATGTCTGGAGGCTGCTAACTCCTCCCTGTCCTCTGTTACCACCCTGCCCCCTCCCTTCATGATGTCTGGAGGCTGCTAACTCCTCCCTGTCCTCTGTTACCACCCTGCCCCCTCCCTTCATGATGTCTGGAGGCTGCTAACTCCTCCCTGTCCTCTGTTACCACCCTGCCAGCTCCCTTCATGATGTCTGGAGGCTGCTAACTCCTCCCTGTCCTCTGTTACCACCCTGCCCCCTCCCTTCATGATGTCTGGAGGCTGCTAACTCCTCCCTGTTACCACCCTGCCCGCTCCCTTCATGATGTCTGGAGGCTGCTAACTCCTCCCTGTCCTCTGTTACCACCCTGCCCCCTCCCTTCATGATGTCTGGAGGCTGCTAACTCCTCCCTGTTACCACCCTGCCCGCTCCCTTCATGATGTCTGGAGGCTGCTAACTCCTCCCTGTCCTCTGTTACCACCCTGCCCCCTCCCTTCATGATGTCTGGAGGCTGCTAACTCCTCCCTGTCTGTTACCACCCTGCCCACTCCCTTCATGATGTCTGGAGGCTGCTAACTCATCCCTGTCCTCTGTTATCACCCTGCCCGCTCCCTTCATGATGTCTGGAGGCTGCTAACTCCTCCCTGTCCTCTGTTATCACCCTGCCCGCTCCCTTCATGATGTCTGGAGGCTGCTAACTCCTCCCTGTCCTCTGTTATCACCCTGCCAGCTCCCTTCATGATGTCTGGAGGCTGCTAACTCCTCCCTGTCCTCTGTTATCACCCTGCCCCCTCCCTTCATGATGTCTGGAGGCTGCTAACTCCTCCCTGTCTGTTACCACCCTGCCCGCTCCCTTCATGATGTCTGGAGGCTGCTAACTCCTCCCTGTTACCACCCTGCCGCTCCCTTCATGATGTCTGGAGGCTGCTAACTCCTCCCTGTCCTCTGTTATCACCCTGCCAGCTCCCTTCATGATGTCTGGAGGCTGCTAACTCCTCACTGTCCTCTGTTACCACCCTGCCCGCTCCCTTCATGATGTCTGGAGGCTGCTAACTCCTCCCTGTCCTCTGTTATCACCCTGCCAGCTCCCTTCATGATGTCTGGAGGCTGCTAACTCCTCCCTGTCCTCTGTTATCACCCTGCCAGCTCCCTTCATGATGTCTGGAGGCTGCTAACTCCTCCCTGTCCTCTGTCATCACCCTGCCAGCTCCCTTCATGATGTCTGGAGGCTGCTAACTCCTCCCTGTCCTCTGTTACCACCCTGCCCGCTCCCTTCATGATGTCTGGAGGCTGCTAACTCCTCCCTGTCCTCTGTTATCACCCTGCCCCCTCCCTTCATGATGTCTGGAGGCTGCTAACTCCTCCCTGTCCTCTGTTATCACCCTGCCCGCTCCCTTCATGATGTCTGGAGGCTGATAACTCCTCCCTGTCCTCTGTTATCACCCTGCCCCCTCCCTTCATGATGTCTGGAGGCTGCTAACTCCTCCCTGTCCTCTGTTATCACCCTGCCCCCTCCCTTCATGATGTCTGGAGGCTGCTAACTCCTCCCTGTCTGTTACCACCCTGCCCGCTCCCTTCATGATGTCTGGAGGCTGCTAACTCCTCCCTGTCCTCTGTTACCACCCTGCCCCCTCCCTTCATGATGTCTGGAGGCTGCTAACTCCTCCCTGTCCTCTGTTACCACCCTGCCCGCTCCATTCATGATGTCTGGAGGCTGCTAACTCATCCCTGTCCTCTGTCACCACCCTGCCCCCTCCCTTCATGATGTCTGGAGGATGCTAACTCATCCCTGTCTGTTATCACCCTGCCCGCTCCCTTCATGATGTCTGGAGGCTGCTAACTCCTCCCTGTCCTCTCTTATCACCCTGCCCGCTCCCTTCATGATGTCTGGAGGCTGCTAACTCCTCCCTGGCCTCTGTTATCACCCTGCCCGCTCCCTTCATGATGTCTGGAGGCTGCTAACTCCTCCCTGTCTGTTACCACCCTGCCCCCTCCCTTCATGATGTCTGGAGGCTGCTAACTCCTCCCTGTCCTCTGTTATCACCCTGCCAGCTCCCTTCATGATGTCTGGAGGCTGCTAACTCATCCCTGTCCTCTGTTACCACCCTGCCTGCTCCCTTCATGATGTCTGGAGGCTGCTAACTCCTCCCTGTCCTCTGTTACCACCCTGCCAGCTCCCTTCATGATGTCTGGAGGCTGCTAACTCCTCCCTGTCCTCTGTTATCACCCTGCCAGCTCCCTTCATGATGTCTGGAGGCTGCTAACTCCTCCCTGTCCTCTGTCATCACCCTGCCAGCTCCCTTCATGATGTCTGGAGGCTGCTAACTCCTCCCTGTCCTCTGTTACCACCCTGCCAGCTCCCTTCATGATGTCTGGAGGCTGCTAACTCCTCCCTGTCCTCTGTCATCACCCTGCCAGCTCCCTTCATGATGTCTGGAGGCTGCTAACTCCTCCCTGTCCTCTGTTACCACCCTGCCCGCTCCCTTCATGATGTCTGGAGGCTGCTAACTCCTCCCTGTCCTCTGTTATCACCCTGCCCCCTCCCTTCATGATGTCTGGATGCTGCTAACTCCTCCCTGTCCTCTGTTATCACCCTGCCCGCTCCCTTCATGATGTCTGGAGGCTGCTAACTCCTCCCTGTCCTCTGTTATCACCCTGCCCCCTCCCTTCATGATGTCTGGAGGCTGCTAACTCCTCCCTGTCCTCTGTTATCACCCTGCCCCCTCCCTTCATGATGTCTGGAGGCTGCTAACTCCTCCCTGTCTGTTACCACCCTGCCCCCTCCCTTCATGATGTCTGGAGGCTGCTAACTCCTCCCTGTCCTCTGTTATCACCCTGCCAGCTCCCTTCATGATGTCTGGAGGCTGCTAACTCATCCCTGTCCTCTGTTACCACCCTGCCTGCTCCCTTCATGATGTCTGGAGGCTGCTAACTCCTCCCTGTCCTCTGTTACCACCCTGCCAGCTCCCTTCATGATGTCTGGAGGCTGCTAACTCCTCCCTGTCCTCTGTTATCACCCTGCCAGCTCCCTTCATGATGTCTGGAGGCTGCTAACTCCTCCCTGTCCTCTGTCATCACCCTGCCAGCTCCCTTCATGATGTCTGGAGGCTGCTAACTCCTCCCTGTCCTCTGTTACCACCCTGCCAGCTCCCTTCATGATGTCTGGAGGCTGCTAACTCCTCCCTGTCCTCTGTCATCACCCTGCCAGCTCCCTTCATGATGTCTGGAGGCTGCTAACTCCTCCCTGTCCTCTGTTACCACCCTGCCCGCTCCCTTCATGATGTCTGGAGGCTGCTAACTCCTCCCTGTCCTCTGTTATCACCCTGCCCCCTCCCTTCATGATGTCTGGAGGCTGCTAACTCCTCCCTGTCCTCTGTTATCACCCTGCCCGCTCCCTTCATGATGTCTGGAGGCTGCTAACTCCTCCCTGTCCTCTGTTATCACCCTGCCCCCTCCCTTCATGATGTCTGGAGGCTGCTAACTCCTCCCTGTCCTCTGTTATCACCCTGCCCCCTCCCTTCATGATGTCTGGAGGCTGCTAACTCCTCCCTGTCTGTTACCACCCTGCCCGCTCCCTTCATGATGTCTGGAGGCTGCTAACTCCTCCCTGTCCTCTGTTACCACCCTGCCCCCTCCCTTCATGATGTCTGGAGGCTGCTAACTCCTCCCTGTCCTCTGTTACCACCCTGCCCGCTCCATTCATGATGTCTGGAGGCTGCTAACTCATCCCTGTCCTCTGTCACCACCCTGCCCCCTCCCTTCATGATGTCTGGAGGCTGCTAACTCATCCCTGTCTGTTATCACCCTGCCCGCTCCCTTCATGATGTCTGGAGGCTGCTAACTCCTCCCTGTCCTCTCTTATCACCCTGCCCGCTCCCTTCATGATGTCTGGAGGCTGCTAACTCCTCCCTGGCCTCTGTTATCACCCTGCCCGCTCCCTTCATGATGTCTGGAGGCTGCTAACTCCTCCCTGTCGGTTACCACCCTGCCCCCTCCCTTCATGATGTCTGGAGGCTGCTAACTCCTCCCTGTCCTCTGTTATCACCCTGCCAGCTCCCTTCATGATGTCTGGAGGCTGCTAACTCATCCCTGTCCTCTGTTACCACCCTGCCTGCTCCCTTCATGATGTCTGGAGGCTGCTAACTCATCCCTGTCTGTTATCACCCTGCCCGCTCCCTTCATGATGTCTGGAGGCTGCTAACTCCTCCCTGTCCTCTCTTATCACCCTGCCCGCTCCCTTCATGATGTCTGGAGGCTGCTAACTCCTCCCTGGCCTCTGTTATCACCCTGCCCGCTCCCTTCATGATGTCTGGAGGCTGCTAACTCCTCCCTGTCTGTTACCACCCTGCCCCCTCCCTTCATGATGTCTGGAGGCTGCTAACTCCTCCCTGTCCTCTGTTATCACCCTGCCAGCTCCCTTCAGGATGTCTGGAGGCTGCTAACTCATCCCTGTCCTCTGTTACCACCCTGCCTGCTCCCTTCATGATGTCTGGAGGCTGCTAACTCCTCCCTGTCCTCTGTTACCACCCTGCCCGCTCCCTTCATGATGTCTGGAGGCTGCTAACTCATCCCTGTCCTCTGTTACCACCCTGCCTGCTCCCTTCATGATGTCTGGAGGCTGCTAACTCCTCCCTGTCCTCTGTTACCACCCTGCCCCCTCCCTTCATGATGTCTGGAGGCTGCTAACTCCTCCCTGTTACCACCCTGCCAGCTCCCTTCATGATGTCTGGAGGCTGCTAACTCCTCCCTGTTACCACCCTGCCCGCTCCCTTCATGATGTCTGGAGGCTGCTAACTCCTCCCTGGCCTCTGTTATCATCCTGCCCGCTCCCTTCATGATGTCTGGAGGCTGCTAACTCCTCCCTGTCCTCTGTTACCACCCTGCCCGCTCCCTTCATGATGTCTGGAGGCTGCTAACTCATCCCTGTCCTCTGTTACCACCCTGCCCCCTCCCTTCATGATGTCTGGAGGCTGCTAACTCCTCCCTGTCTGTTACCACCCTGCCCACTCCCTTCATGATGTCTGGAGGCTGCTAACTCCTCCCTGTCCTCTGTTACCACCCTGCCCCCTCCCTTCATGATGTCTGGAGGCTGCTAACTCCTCCCTGTCCTCTGTTACCACCCTGCCCCCTCCCTTCATGATGTCTGGAGGCTGCTAACTCCTCCCTGTCCTCTGTTACCACCCTGCCAGCTCCCTTCATGATGTCTGGAGGCTGCTAACTCCTCCCTGTCCTCTGTTACCACCCTGCCCCCTCCCTTCATGATGTCTGGAGGCTGCTAACTCCTCCCTGTTACCACCCTGCCCGCTCCCTTCATGATGTCTGGAGGCTGCTAACTCCTCCCTGTCCTCTGTTACCACCCTGCCCCCTCCCTTCATGATGTCTGGAGGCTGCTAACTCCTCCCTGTTACCACCCTGCCCGCTCCCTTCATGATGTCTGGAGGCTGCTAACTCCTCCCTGTCCTCTGTTACCACCCTGCCCCCTCCCTTCATGATGTCTGGAGGCTGCTAACTCCTCCCTGTCTGTTACCACCCTGCCCACTCCCTTCATGATGTCTGGAGGCTGCTAACTCATCCCTGTCCTCTGTTATCACCCTGCCCGCTCCCTTCATGATGTCTGGAGGCTGCTAACTCCTCCCTGTCCTCTGTTATCACCCTGCCCGCTCCCTTCATGATGTCTGGAGGCTGCTAACTCCTCCCTGTCCTCTGTTATCACCCTGCCAGCTCCCTTCATGATGTCTGGAGGCTGCTAACTCCTCCCTGTCTGTTACCACCCTGCCCACTCCCTTCATGATGTCTGGAGGCTGCTAACTCCTCCCTGTCCTCTGTTACCACCCTGCCCCCTCCCTTCATGATGTCTGGAGGCTGCTAACTCCTCCCTGTCCTCTGTTACCACCCTGCCCCCTCCCTTCATGATGTCTGGAGGCTGCTAACTACTCCCTGTCCTCTGTTACCACCCTGCCAGCTCAATTCATGATGTCTGGAGGCTGCTAACTCCTCCCTGTCCTCTGTTACCACCCTGCCCCCTCCCTTCATGATGTCTGGAGGCTGCTAACTCCTCCCTGTTACCACCCTGCCCGCTTCCTTCATGATGTCTGGAGGCTGCTAACTCCTCCCTGTCCTCTGTTACCACCCTGCCCCCTCCCTTCATGATGTCTGGAGGCTGCTAACTCCTCCCTGTTACCACCCTGCCCGCTCCCTTCATGATGTCTGGAGGCTGCTAACTCCTCCCTGTCCTCTGTTACCACCCTGCCCCCTCCCTTCATGATGTCTGGAGGCTGCTAACTCCTCCCTGTCTGTTACCACCCTGCCCACTCCCTTCATGATGTCTGGAGGCTGCTAACTCATCCCTGTCCTCTGTTATCACCCTGCCCGCTCCCTTCATGATGTCTGGAGGCTGCTAACTCCTCCCTGTCCTCTGTTATCACCCTGCCCGCTCCCTTCATGATGTCTGGAGGCTGCTAACTCCTCCCTGTCCTCTGTTATCACCCTGCCAGCTCCCTTCATGATGTCTGGAGGCTGCTAACTCCTCCCTGTCCTCTGTTATCACCCTGCCCCCTCCCTTCATGATGTCTGGAGGCTGCTAACTCCTCCCTGTCTGTTACCACCCTGCCCGCTCCCTTCATGATGTCTGGAGGCTGCTAACTCCTCCCTGTTACCACCCTGCCGCTCCCTTCATGATGTCTGGAGGCTGCTAACTCCTCCCTGTCCTCTGTTATCACCCTGCCAGCTCCCTTCATGATGTCTGGAGGCTGCTAACTCCTCCCTGTCCTCTGTTACCACCCTGCCCGCTCCCTTCATGATGTCTGGAGGCTGCTAACTCCTCCCTGTCCTCTGTTATCACCCTGCCAGCTCCCTTCATGATGTCTGGAGGCTGCTAACTCCTCCCTGTCCTCTGTTATCACCCTGCCAGCTCCCTTCATGATGTCTGGAGGCTGCTAACTCCTCCCTGTCCTCTGTCATCACCCTGCCAGCTCCCTTCATGATGTCTGGAGGCTGCTAACTCCTCCCTGTCCTCTGTTACCACCCTGCCCGCTCCCTTCATGATGTCTGGAGGCTGCTAACTCCTCCCTGTCCTCTGTTATCACCCTGCCCCCTCCCTTCATGATGTCTGGAGGCTGCTAACTCCTCCCTGTCCTCTGTTATCACCCTGCCCGCTCCCTTCATGATGTCTGGAGGCTGCTAACTCCTCCCTGTCCTCTGTTATCACCCTGCCCCCTCCCTTCATGATGTCTGGAGGCTGCTAACTCCTCCCTGTCCTCTGTTATCACCCTGCCCCCTCCCTTCATGATGTCTGGAGGCTGCTAACTCCTCCCTGTCTGTTACCACCCTGCCCGCTCCCTTCATGATGTCTGGAGGCTGCTAACTCCTCCCTGTCCTCTGTTACCACCCTGCCCCCTCCCTTCATGATGTCTGGAGGCTGCTAACTCCTCCCTGTCCTCTGTTACCACCCTGCCCGCTCCATTCATGATGTCTGGAGGCTGCTAACTCATCCCTGTCCTCTGTTACCACCCTGCCAGCTCCCTTCATGATGTCTGGAGGCTGCTAACTCATCCCTGGCCTCTGTTATCACCCTGCCCGCTCCCTTCATGATGTCTGGAGGCTGCTAACTCCTCCCTGTCTGTTACTACCCTGCCCCCTCCCTTCATGATGTCTGGAGGCTGCTAACTCCTCCCTGTCTGTTACCACCCTGCCCGCTCCCTTCATGATGTCTGGAGGCTGCTAACTCCTCCCTGGCCTCTGTTACCACCCTGCCCCCTCCCTTCATGATGTCTGGAGGCTGCTAACTCCTCCCTGTCCTCTGTTACCACCCTGCCCGCTCCCTTCATGATGTCTGGAGGCTGCTAACTCCTCCCTGTCCTCTGTCATCACCCTGCCCCCTCCCCTTCATGATGTCTGGAGGCTGCTAACTCCTCCCTGTCCTCTGTTACCACCCTGCCCGCTCCCTTCATGATGTCTGGAGGGTGCTAACTCCTCCCTGTCCTCTGTCATCACCCTGCCCCCTCCCTTCATGATGTCTGGAGGCTGCTAACTCCTCCCTGTCCTCTGTCATCACCCTGCCCCCTCCCTTCATGATGTCTGGAGGCTGCTAACTCCTCCCTGTCCTCTGTCATCACCCTGTCCGCTCCCTTCATGATGTCTGGAGGCTGCTAACTCCTCCCTGTCCTCTGTCATCACCCTGTCCGCTCCCTTCATGATGACTGGAGGCTGCTAACTCCTCCCTGTCCTCTGTTATCACCCTGCCCCCTCCCTTCATGATGTCTGGAGGCTGCTAACTCCTCCCTGTCCTCTGTTACCACCCTGCCCCCTCCCTTCATGATGTCTGGAGGCTGCTAACTCCTCCCTGTCTGTTACCACCCTGCCAGCTCCCTTCATGATGTCTGGAGGCTGCTAACTCCTCCCTGTCCTCTGTTACCACCCTGCCCCCTCCCTTCATGATGTCTGGAGGCTGCTAACTCCTCCCTGTCCTCTGTTATCACCCTGCCAGCTCCCTTCATGATGTCTGGAGGCTGCTAACTCCTCCCTGTCCTCTGTCATCACCCTGCCAGCTCCCTTCATGATGTCTGGAGGCTGCTAACTCCTCCCTGTCCTCTGTCATCACCCTGCCAGCTCCCTTCATGATGTCTGGAGGCTGCTAACTCCTCCCTGTCCTCTGTTACCACCCTGCCCGCTCCCTTCATGATGTCTGGAGGCTGCTAACTCCTCCCTGTCCTCTGTTACCACCCTGCCCCCTCCCTTCATGATGTCTGGAGGCTGCTAACTCCTCCCTGTCCTCTGTTACCACCCTGCCCGCTCCATTCATGATGTCTGGAGGCTGCTAACTCATCCCTGTCCTCTGTTACCACCCTGCCAGCTCCCTTCATGATGTCTGGAGGCTGCTAACTCATCCCTGGCCTCTGTTATCACCCTGCCCGCTCCCTTCATGATGTCTGGAGGCTGCTAACTCCTCCCTGTCTGTTACTACCCTGCCCCCTCCCTTCATGATGTCTGGAGGCTGCTAACTCCTCCCTGTCTGTTACCACCCTGCCCGCTCCCTTCATGATGTCTGGAGGCTGCTAACTCCTCCCTGGCCTCTGTTACCACCCTGCCCGCTCCCTTCATGATGTCTGGAGGCTGCTAACTCCTCCCTGTCCTCTGTCATCACCCTGCCCCCTCCCCTTCATGATGTCTGGAGGCTGCTAACTCCTCCCTGTCCTCTGTTACCACCCTGCCCGCTCCCTTCATGATGTCTGGAGGGTGCTAACTCCTCCCTGTCCTCTGTCATCACCCTGCCCCCTCCCTTCATGATGTCTGGAGGCTGCTAACTCCTCCCTGTCCTCTGTCATCACCCTGCCCCCTCCCTTCATGATGTCTGGAGGCTGCTAACTCCTCCCTGTCCTCTGTCATCACCCTGTCCGCTCCCTTCATGATGTCTGGAGGCTGCTAACTCCTCCCTGTCCTCTGTCATCACCCTGTCCGCTCCCTTCATGATGACTGGAGGCTGCTAACTCCTCCCTGTCCTCTGTTATCACCCTGCCCCCTCCCTTCATGATGTCTGGAGGCTGCTAACTCCTCCCTGTCCTCTGTTACCACCCTGCCCCCTCCCTTCATGATGTCTGGAGGCTGCTAACTCCTCCCTGTCTGTTACCACCCTGCCAGCTCCCTTCATGATGTCTGGAGGCTGCTAACTCCTCCCTGTCCTCTGTTACCACCCTGCCCCCTCCCTTCATGATGTCTGGAGGCTGCTAACTCCTCCCTGTCCTCTGTTATCACCCTGCCAGCTCCCTTCATGATGTCTGGAGGCTGCTAACTCCTCCCTGTCCTCTGTCATCACCCTGCCAGCTCCCTTCATGATGTCTGGAGGCTGCTAACTCCTCCCTGTCCTCTGTCATCACCCTGCCAGCTCCCTTCATGATGTCTGGAGGCTGCTAACTCCTCCCTGTCCTCTGTTACCACCCTGCCCGCTCCCTTCATGATGTCTGGAGGCTGCTAACTCCTCCCTGTCCTCTGTTACCACCCTGCCCCCTCCCTTCATGATGTCTGGAGGCTGCTAACTCCTCCCTGTCCTCTGTTACCACCCTGCCCGCTCCATTCATGATGTCTGGAGGCTGCTAACTCATCCCTGTCCTCTGTTACCACCCTGCCAGCTCCCTTCATGATGTCTGGAGGCTGCTAACTCATCCCTGGCCTCTGTTATCACCCTGCCCGCTCCCTTCATGATGTCTGGAGGCTGCTAACTCCTCCCTGTCTGTTACTACCCTGCCCCCTCCCTTCATGATGTCTGGAGGCTGCTAACTCCTCCCTGTCTGTTACCACCCTGCCCGCTCCCTTCATGATGTCTGGAGGCTGCTAACTCCTCCCTGGCCTCTGTTACCACCCTGCCCCCTCCCTTCATGATGTCTGGAGGCTGCTAACTCCTCCCTGTCCTCTGTTACCACCCTGCCCGCTCCCTTCATGATGTCTGGAGGCTGCTAACTCCTCCCTGTCCTCTGTCATCACCCTGCCCCCTCCCCTTCATGATGTCTGGAGGCTGCTAACTCCTCCCTGTCCTCTGTCATCACCCTGCCCCCTCCCTTCATGATGTCTGGAGGCTGCTAACTCCTCCCTGTCCTCTGTCATCACCCTGCCCCCTCCCTTCATGATGTCTGGAGGCTGCTAACTCCTCCCTGTCCTCTGTCATCACCCTGTCCGCTCCCTTCATGATGTCTGGAGGCTGCTAACTCCTCCCTGTCCTCTGTTATCACCCTGCCCGCTCCCTTCATGATGTCTGGAGGCTGCTAACTCATCCCTGGCCTCTGTTATCATCCTGCCCGCTCCCTTCATGATGTCTGGAGGCTGCTAACTCCCTGTTATCACCCTGCCCGCTCCCTTCATGATGTCTGGAGGCTGCTAACTCCTCCCTGTCCTCTGTTATCACCCTGCCCGCTCCCTTCATGATGTCTGGAGGCTGCTAACTCCTCCCTGTCCTCTGTTATCACCCTGCCAGCTCCCTTCATGATGTCTGGAGGCTGCTAACTCATCCCTGTCATGGCAGACTAGAGCCGGGGTTTTACAGACGGTTAGGGTCTGCAAATTCATCAGGGACCCCCCTCCCCCCCCTCAAAATCACAACGCAATTCGGACTTTAAACTGCGATAAATAGTGCATACAAGGAGTTTTACTATGACTGCTGCAGTAGAACTCTGTAACTCATCGCTGCCTGTTTTAAAGCTTAAATTTATAGTACATCTATGTTCAAATCAACATTTTTTTAGGGAATACAAGAAGTAATGAGTTGAAAACTGGATAATTTAAGGAGTATTGTGGATCCCTGTGAGCCTCTCAGGCCCTGTCGTACATCTAAGAATAGACATTATTAAAGATTAATAATATGAACACTGGATCGTATCGCACCGTCTCAACTTCTTCCACAGACCACAAATTTATTCAATCTGTCGCTGCTAACAACATTTGTAATTAAAAATAAAAATAAGAAATATAACAAATAAAAAATGTTTTTTTCTCGCCGCGGACCCCTCTGCGGACACCCAGGGACACCCAGGGGCACCCAGGGAATCGTGGCAGGAAGTCAGCTGACTACGACTATGTCGTGGGGGGGTTCAAGTTGTGTGTCTGTGGGTGTCTCACCCTCATTAGCGTACAGAAGAGAAAGCAACTGAGGATAGTCTTCCTCTCCCTCCCTCCACGGGGCCTGACGATCAAACGGCAGACTGCAGGACTGGCACAGAGGCATCTTCATGTCTCTTCAATTATTACGATACGAAGGACTGAGAAGAGGAAGTGTTGCTGTTGGAGCATCTGTCGCCCTGACGACCGCCTGCCTGCCAGGCATCTCCTGAAACAGAGACTAAACAGGAGGGAGAGCATTGGTTTCCTCAGCCTGCGATGGTTCCAGATGTGGGGGGGGGGGGATTAAACAGGAGGGAGAGCATTAGTTTCCTCAGCCTGCGATGGTTCCAGATGTGGGGGGGGAGACTAAACAAAAGTTGAACTATTCTTGACAGCCCATGGAGATATGCTAATTAGACCTCTACATGCCGTCACTATGAGGCAGTTATTTCCTGGGCTGGTTGGTAATTAGTGAGAGAAGAATCAACACTGTGGGGATGCTCACACACACGCAAAAAGAGAGAGAGGACAGAGAGGAGAGAGACAGAGAGAGACAGAGAGAGACAGAGAGAGAGACAGAGACAGAGACAGAGAGAGAGAGAGAGAGAGAGAGAGAGAGACAGAGAGAGAGACAGAGAGAGAGACAGAGAGAGAGACAGAGACAGAGACAGAGACAGAGAGAGAGAGAGAGAGAGAGAGAGAGAGAGAGAGAGAGAGAGACAGAGAGAGAGACAGAGAGAGAGACAGAGAGAGAGACAGAGAGAGATACAGAGGGAGATACAGAGGGAGATACAGAGGGAGATACAGAGGGAGATACAGAGGGAGATACAGAGAGAGATACAGAGAGAGATACAGAGAGAGAGAGAGAGACAGAGACAGAGAGAGAGAGACAGAGAGAGAGAGATAGAGAGAGAGAGAGAGAGAGACTGACGGGGTATTATTGACTGACGGGGTATTATTGACTGACAGGTATTATTGACTGACGGGGTATTATTGACGGACGGGGTATTATTGACTGACGGGGTATTATTGACTTACGGGGTATTATTGACTGACAGGTATTATTGACTGAGGGGGTATTATTGACTGACGGGTATTATTGACTGACGGGTATTATTGACTGACGGGTATTATTGACTGACGGGGTATTATTGACTGACGAGGTATTATTGACTGACGGGGTATTATTGACTGACGGGGTATTATTGACTGACGGGGTATTATTGACTGAGGGGGTATTATTGACTGAGGGGGTATTATTGACTGACGGGGTATTATTGACTGACGGGGTATTATTGACTGACGGGGTATTATTGACTGAGGGGTATTATTAACTGACGGGGTATTATTGACTGACGGGGTATTATTGACTGACGGGGTATTATTGACTGACGGGGTATTATTGACTGACGGGGTATTATTGACTGACGGGGTATTATTGACTGACGGGGTATTATTGACTGAGGGGTATTATTGACTGAGGGGTATTATTGACTGACGGGGTATTGACTGACGGGGTATTGACTGAGGTCAATGAGATTTTTGGGGATGTCCCCGATCTACTCTGGATAACTGAGGGGTGAGGGAGATGGATGGGGGGGGTTAGCAAGAGGATTGACAGGAGACAGGTACTGGAGAGGGGGGCTGGAGACGTGGGGGGGGGGGGGGTTGGAGAGAGCCTGTGGACTACTCGCCCTTCTCTATCACAAGAAAAATAACCTGTCAAATAATATGGCTTGAGAGACAACTGGCTGAGATGAAACCCGATGACGGATTTCATTCAGAGACATTTAGAATGGAAGCCAGAGGAGCACAATACTGTCACATGGTGTCCTCAATGACGCCCTACACCCTTATGTGTGTCCTATATACAGCCCTACACCCTTGAAGTGTGTCAAGTAACAAACAGGAAGAAACACCAAAGATAACCCAGCTAACACATTTGGTTCCTTGGAAGTTGTTTAAAAGCTTCACGTTGGTTGTGTGAACAAAGCCATATGTTTCCTGACTGGTGAAACTGAACATTTCGTCATTTCTTGGAACATACATTTTTTGGAGGTTGCAGGGAGGTTCTGAGAAGGTTTTAATCTGGTTGAATGTTCTCCAGGGAGGTTCTGAGAAGGTTTTAATCCGGTTGAATGTTTTCCAGGGAGGTTCTGAGAAGGTTTGGAACTTAATTTCCTTTGGCATTAATCATTCAAAAACAGTCAGTTAAGAACAAATTCGTATTTACAATGACGGCCTACCGGGGAACAGTGGGTTAACTGCCTTGTTGAGTGGCAGAACTATAGATTTTTACCTTGTCAGCTCGGGGATTCAATCCAGCAACCTTTCGGTTACTGACCCAACGCTCTGACCACTCAAATTCTCACCTACGATATTCTGTTATCTATCTATTGAACTGCGCCTCGAGGCTGGAGAAAGCACGCCACGTTCTTTTACACATACAAAGCTGTTCATGTGAGTCTGTTCAATCAGAAGCCCATTTCAAAGTGAACAGCCCACTCATTAAGATCAGGTGAGGCCAATTAGTGGGCGTGGACAAGACACCTGAACACGCTCAACCAGGAAGAGGAGAGAGAGAGTTTTGTTGACACTGAGAATGGAATGTGTGTGTTTTTAAATAACTTTTTTAGAACGTTGTCTGAACATTACTCAAGATTTCTTGTGTTTTTTTTTGTTTTAATGGGAAGTTTTCTTAACATTCTCTAAACTATTATACTAACTACATTCCCCCCAAAATGTACTGAGCATGTTCCAAACCCAAGTAGCTATCCTGCACCATTCCCAGAACGTTGTGGGAAGGTTGTATACAACAACAACAAAACAAAAGGACAACCACGCTCTCACCAACATATGGTTCTCAGAACGTTACGTGTTAGCTGGGAACACAGTGAGACAGCCCTGGTTGGTGGCGGGGGGGGAGGACACAGTGAGACAGCCCTGGTTGGTGGCGTGGACACACACTCAGTGAGACAGCCCTGGTTGGTGGCGTGGACACACACTCAGTGAGACAGCCCTGGCTGGTGGCGTGGGGACACACTCAGTGAGACAGCCCTGGCTGGTGGCGTGGGGACACACTCAGTGAGACAGCCCTGGTTGGTGGCGTGGGGACACACTCAGTGAGACAGCCCTGGTTGGTGGCGTGGACACACACTCAGTGAGACAGCCCTGGCTGGTGGCGTGGGGACACACTCAGTGAGACAGCCCTGGTTGGTGGCGTGGGGACACACTCAGTGAGACAGCCCTGGTTGGTGGCGGGGTGGGGGGACACACAGTGAGACAGCCCTGGCTGGTGGCGGGGGGACACTCAGTGAGAGACAGCCCTGGTTTGTTGTAGGGGGGTGGCGGGGGGGGGGGGGGGGGGGGGCACAGCGAGACAGCCCTGGTTTGTTGTAGGGGGGGGGGGGGGACACACAGCGAGACAGCCTTGGTTGGTGGCGGGGGGGGGGACACAGCGAGACAGCCCTGGTTGGTGGCGGGGGGGGGGACACAGCGAGACAGCCCTGGTTTGTTGTAGGGGGGGGGGGACACAGCGAGGGAGAGTGCATTCTGTGGACAACAAGCAACTGGTAACTAAAGGAACATGCCATGACAGAGTCTTCAAACCTCCACATCTGTCAAACGCCAAGCGTCTGTGACACCACTTTCAATTACCCATGATCCACCAGCAGAACAGAGGCATCGGTCTGCGCCTCTAACACAAAGAACCCCTCTTCGACAGTCCCTCGCTCACACCCCGGAGACGGACAGAGAGGAACGAACAGAGAAATAGAGAATAGGATAAGTTGAAACTCTGGGTCTGTCCCAAATGGGCCCCCCTTCTACGTAGTGCACTGCCTTCGACCAGAGCCCCTATGGTCTCCGTTCTAAAGTAGTGCACTATATAGGGTGCCATTTGGAATGCATGCTTTGAGTATTCATGCTGTAGGGCATAGAAGGGCCCAATTCAGACTGAGGAAAAGTATACCTTTCATACACATTTTGATTTAAGCCCTTCTCAGTATTTGGTATTCAGACATACTTTACACAGGTGCTCAACGAGCTCTTTGGGAGTGACTCCTTACATCAGCTCTTTCCTTAACATAGACTGACCAGGTGATTCATTACATCAGCTCTTTCCATGACAGACTGACCAGGTGATTCATTACATCAGCTCTTTCCATGACAGACTGACCAGGTGATTCCTCACATCAGCTCTTTCCTTAACATAGACTGACCAGGTGATTCCTCACATCAGCTCTTTCCTTGACATAGACTGACCAGGTGATTCCTTATATCAGCTCTTTCCTTAACATAGACTGACCAGGTGATTCATTATATCAGCTCTTTCCTTGACATAGACTGACCAGGTGATTCGTTACATCAGCTCTTTCCTTAACACACTGTCCAGGTGACATAGACCAGCCCTGAAACTGAGTAAAATATCAGATTTTTTAAAATACTCAAGTCTCCCTTTGACTGAGACATTCAGATGACGCTGCCTGGTGTCCTTCAGGGCCGAGAGACACGCTGAGAGCAGACTGGCGGATATGAACATAGACTGACCAGGTGATTCATTACATCAGCTCTTTCCTTGGGGTCTGGTGTCCTTCAGGGCCGAGAGACACAAATGGCACCCTGTTCATGACACTACGTTTGACCAGAGTACTAGGGAATAGAGGACCATTCACTTCAGCATTAGGACGGACGGACGGACTGCCTGCCTGCCTGCCTATCCAACCCTACAGCTAATCCAATGCTACTGCTGATCCAACCCTACTGCGGATCCAACCCTACTGCTGATCCAACCCTACTGCCGATCCAACCCTACTGCCGATCCAACCCTACTGCCGATCCAACCCTACTGCCGATCCAACCCTACTGCCGATCCAACCCTACTGCCGATCCAACCCTACTGCCGATCCAACCCTACTGCCGATCCAACCCTACTGCCGATCCAACCCTACTGCGGATCCAACCCTACTGCGGATCCAACCCTACTGCGGATCCAACCCTACTGCGGATCCAACCCTACTGCGGATCCAACCCTACTGCGGATCCAACCCTACTGCCGATCCAACCCTACTGCCGATCCAACCCTACTGCCGATCCAACCCTACTGCCGATCCAACCCTACTGCCGATCCAACCCTACTGCCGATCCAACCCTACTGCCGATCCAACCCTACAGCTATTCCAATGCTACTGCCGATCCAACCCTACTGCTGATCCAACCCTACAGCTGATCCAACCCTACTGCTGATCCAATCCTACTGCTGATCCAACCCTACAGCTGATCCAATCCTACAGCTGATCCAATCCTACAGCCGATCCAACCCTACAGCTGATCTAACCCTACAGCTGATCCAACCCTACAGCTGATCCAACCCTACTGCTGATCCAACCCTACAGCTGATCCAACCCTACTGCTGATCCAACCCTTTATTAAATTAGTTTTGACAAGTGAGTTTAAGGATAGACTCTCTTCCTGCTTAAACATTGTACCCATCCTGTCACCTCTCTGCCTGCCTCCCTCGTGTTTCTCCATTAATCCACCTTCAATATCACCTTCAAGATGCCATGTGCAGCTGCTGTTAACGTTCCATCACCGTTGTGACGGACGTTGCAACAGGGCGGGGTTTGGAATGCAATCGATTCGCTTCATGCTGATAACACTGGGATACAGAACATGGAATTTTAGAAAAACGCGGAAAATGATGTGACTAAAATATCATTTTGAAGAGTGAAACATGGTTTCTACTCCCCTCTGAAACGTAAAGTAATGATGTAAATATCTAAACATATATCCTGAGGCCGAGGAGAGTACATGATGTCAGGAATTATGTCAGTCATTATGATGTCAGGAATTATGATGTCAGTAATTATGATGCAAGTAATTATGATGGCGGTACTATTGATGTCAGTAATTATGATGTCAGTAATTATGATGTAAGTAATTATGATGGCGGTACTATTGATGTCAGTAATTATGATGGCGGTACTATTGATGTCAGTAATTATGATGGCGGTACTATTGATGTCAGTAATTATGATGGCGGTACTATTGATGTCAGTAATTATGATGTCAGTAATTATGATGTAAGTAATTATGATGGCGGTACTATTGATGTCAGTAATTATGATGGCGGTACTATTGATGTCAGTAATTATGATGGCGGTACTATTGATGTCAGTAATTATGATGTCAGTAATCATTATGTCTGTAATTATGATGTTGATAATATTGATGTCAGTAATAATGGTGTCAGTAATGATGATGTCAGTAATTATTGTCAGTAATGATGATGTCAGTAATCATTATGTCTGTAATTATGATGTCGATAACATTGATGTCAGTAATCATTATGTCAGTAGCTGTGTGATTACTGTGCCAAGTGATGCAGCTAGATGAAGTGTCCGCGTGTCAGCAGTGTGATATCTCTCTGGGTCTAGTGAACGTCGGCTCTGAAAGTCATTAGCGAAACAGGACGTTCCCCGGAGTTGTGTTCAGGAACTCATTTTCCTCTCCACTAAAGGTTAGGTCACAGACCAGATACCGTTATAAAAATCACTTTAAGGAAGCTGCTCATTAATCAGGTAGGATACGTGCCTAATGGCATCCTATTCCCTATATAGTGCACTACTTTAGACCAGGGCCCTATAGAACCCTATTCCCTATATAGTGCACTACTTTAGACCAGAGCCCTATAGAACCCTATTCCCTATATAGTGCACTACTTTAGACCAGGGCCCTATAGAACCCTATTCCCTATATAGTGCACTACTTTAGACCAGAGCCCTATGGAACCCTATTCCCTATGTAGTGCACTACTTTAGACCAGAGCCCTATGGAACCCTATTCCCTATGTAGTGCACTACTTTAGACCAGAGCCCTATAGAACCCTATTCCCTACATAGTGCACTACTTTAGACCAGAGCCCTATAGAACCCTATTCCCTATATAGTGCACTACTTTAGACCAGGGCCCTATAGAACCCTATTCCCTATATAGTGCACTACTTTAGACCAGGGCCCTATAGAACCCTATTCCCTATATAGTGCACTACTTTAGGCCAGGGCCCTATAGAACCCTATTCCCTATATAGTGCACTACTTTAGACCAGAGCCCTATGGAACCCTATTCCCTATGTAGTGCACTACTTTAGACCAGAGCCCTATGGAACCCTATTCCCTATGTAGTGCACTACTTTAGACCAGAGCCCTATAGAACCCTATTCCCTACATAGTGCACTACTTTAGACCAGGGACCTCTAGTGAACAGGGTGCTATTTCAGACGCAGCCATAGAATGACGTGACCTTCTGAGGATCATGGGAAGAGTGAGGTCACGTCCTGTCACTTCTAAACCTCTAACTGTTAATAAGGCCAGCCAGTCCTGGTTTAAATTAATACAGGAAGTACATTCACTCAATTAGTGGATGATCTCTGGTCTCCAAAGAGCAGATCCCCACCCGTTATCTAAGTTAACCAACCTCACACACACCTTGACCCAGGTACCTCTATAGTCCATTTATCTAAGTTAACCAACCTCACACACACCTTGACCCAGGTACCTCTATAGTCCATTCTGTATCTGTCAAGAAACAGATCGAGACAATTTATTTTCAGTTGGTGGGGGGGGGGGGGTCGTCATACATTGACAAATGACATGGAAACCAATGTCCTTCCAGTGGGGGGGGGGTCATACATTGACAAATGACATGGAAACCAATGTTTTTTCAGTGGGGGGGGGGGGGGGGGGGGGGTCATACATTGACAAATGAAATGGAAAACCAATGTCTTTTCAGTGTGGGGGGGGGTGCCATACATTGACAAATGACATGGAAACCAATGTCTTTTCAGTGGGGGGGGGGGGGTGTGTCATACATTGACAAATGACATGGAAAACCAATGTCTTTTCAGTTGGGGGGGGGGGGGGGGGGTCGTCATACATTGACAAATGAAATGGAAAACCAATGTCTTTTCAGTGTGGGGGGGGGTGCCATACATTGACAAATGACATGGAAACCAATGTCTTTTCAGTGGGGGGGGGGGGGGTGTGTCATACATTGACAAATGACATGGAAAACCAATGTCTTTTCAGTTGGGGGGGGGGGGTCGTCATACATTGACAAATGACATGGAAACCAATGTTTTTTCAGTGGGGGGGGGGGTCATACATTGACAAATGAAATGGAAAACCAATGTCTTTTCAGTGGGGGGGGTGCCATACATTGACAAATGACATGGAAACCAATGTCTTTTCAGTGGGGGGGGGTCATACATTGACAACTGACAGGGAAACCCCAGTCTGACAGTCTCGTGACACCCAGAAGCCTCTCAGGGCTGAGCCCCATCAGTTACCCTACAACCTCACGTTACCCTGAACCCCATCAGTTACCCTACAACCTCACGTTATCCTGAGCCCCATCAGTTACCCTACAACCTCACGTTACCCTGAACCCCATCAGTTACCCTACAACTTCACGTTATCCTGAGCCCCATCAGTTACCCTACAACCTCACGTTACCCTGAGCCCCATCAGTTACCCTACAACCTCACGTTATCCTGAGCCCCATCAGTTACCCTACAACCTCACGTTATCCTGAGCCCCATCAGTTACCCTACAACCTCACGTTACCCTGAGCCCCATCAGTTACCCTACAACCTCACGTTATCCTGAGCCCCATCAGTTACCCTACAACCTCACGTTACCCTGAGCCCCATCAGTTACCCTACAACCTCACGTTATCCTGAGCCCCATCAGTTACCCTACAACCTCACGTTACCCTGAGCCCCATCAGTTACCCTACAACCTCACGTTATCCTGAGCCCCATCAGTTACCCTACAACCTCACGTTATCCTGAGCCCCATCAGTTACCCTACAACCTCACGTTATCCTGAGCCCCATCAGTTACCCTACAACCTCACGTTATCCTGAGCCCCATCAGTTACCCTACAACCTCACGTTATCCTGAGCCCCATCAGTTACCCTACAACCTCACGTTACCCTGAGCCCCATCAGTTACCCTACAACCTCATGTTACCCTGAGCCCCATCAGTTACCCTACAACCTCACGTTATCCTGAGCCCCATCAGTTACCCTACAACCTCACGTTACCCTGAGCCCCATCAGTTACCCTACAACCTCACGTTATCCTGAGCCCCATCAGTTACCCTACAACCTCACGTTATCCTGAGCCCCATCAGTTACCCTACAACCTCACGTTACCCTGAACCCCATCAGTTACCCTACAACCTCACGTTACCCTGAACCCCATCAGTTACCCTACAACCTCACGTTATCCTGAGCCCCATCAGTTACCCTACAACCTCACGTTATCCTGAGCCCCATCAGTTACCCTACAACCTCACGTTACCCTGAGCCCCATCAGTTACCCTACAACCTCACGTTATCCTGAGCCCCATCAGTTACCCTACAACCTCACGTTACCCTGAGCCCCATCAGTTACCCTACAACCTCACGTTACCCTGAGCCCCATCAGTTACCCTACAACCTCACGTTATCCTGAGCCCCATCAGTTACCCTACAACCTCACGTTATCCTGAACCCCATCAGTTACCCTACAACCTCACGTTATCCTGAGCCCCATCAGTTACCCTACATTTACATTTTACATTTAAGTCATTTAGCAGACGCTCTTATCCAGAGCGACTTACAAATTGGTGCATTCACCTAATGACATCCAGTGGAACAACCACTTTACAATAGTGCATCTAAATCTTTTAAGGGGGGGGGGGGGGCAGAAGGATTGCTTTATCCTATCCTAGGTATTCCTTGAAGAGGTGGGGTTTCAGGTGTCTCCGGAAGGTGGTGATTGACTCCGCTGTCCTGGCGTCGTGAGGGAGTTTGTTCCACCATTGGGGTGCCAGAGCAGCGAACAGTTTTGACTGGGCTGAGCGGGAACTGTACTTCCTCAGTGGTAGGGAGGCGAGCAGGCCAGAGGTGGATGAACGCAGTGCCCTTGTTTGGGTGTAGGGCCTGATCAGAGCCTGAAGGTACTGAGGTGCCGTTCCCCTCACAGCTCCGTAGGCAAGCACCATGGTCTTGTAGCGGATGCGAGCTTCAACTGGAAGCCAGTGGAGAGAGCGGAGGAGCGGGGTGACGTGAGAGAACTTGGGAAGGTTGAACACCAGACGGGCTGCGGCGTTCTGGATGAGTTGTAGGGGTTTGATGGCACAGGCAGGGAGCCCAGCCAACAGCGAGTTGCAGTAATCCAGACGGGAGATGACAAGTGCCTGGATTAGGACCTGCGCCGCTTCCTGTGTGAGGCAGGGTCGTACTCTGCGGATGTTGTAGAGCATGAACCTACAGGAACGGGCCACCGCCTTGATGTTAGTTGAGAACGACAGGGTGTTGTCCAGGATCACGCCAAGGTTCTTAGCGCTCTGGGAGGAGGACACAATGGAGTTGTCAACCGTGATGGCGAGATCATGGAACGGGCAGTCCTTCCCCGGGAGGAAGAGCAGCTCCGTCTTGCCGAGGTTCAGCTTGAGGTGGTGATCCGTCATCCACACTGATATGTCTGCCAGACATGCAGAGATGCGATTCGCCACCTGGTCATCAGAAGGGGGAAAGGAGAAGATTAGTTGTGTGTCGTCTGCATAGCAATGATAGGAGAGACCATGTGAGGTTATGACAGAGCCAAGTGACTTGGTGTATAGCGAGAATAGGAGAGGGCCTAGAACAGAGCCCTGGGGGACACCAGTGGTGAGAGCGCGTGGTGAGGAGACAGATTCTCGCCACGCCACCTGGTAGGAGCGACCTGTCAGGTAGGACGCAATCCAAGCGTGGGCCGCGCCGGAGATGCCCAACTCGGAGAGGGTGGAGAGGAGGATCTGATGGTTCACAGTATCGAAGGCAGCCGATAGGTCTAGAAGGATGAGAGCAGAGGAAAGAGAGTTAGCTTTAGCAGTGCGGAGCGCCTCCGTGATACAGAGAAGAGCAGTCTCAGTTGAGTGACTAGTCTTGAAACCTGACTGATTTGGATCAAGAAGGTCATTCTGAGAGAGATAGCAGGAGAGCTGGCCAAGGACGGCACGTTCAAGAGTTTTGGAGAGAAAAGAAAGAAGGGATACTGGTCTGTAGTTGTTGACATCGGAGGGATCGAGTGTAGGTTTCTTCAGAAGGGGTGCAACTCTCGCTCTCTTGAAGACGGAAGGGACGTAGCCAGCGGTCAGGGATGAGTTGATGAGCGAGGTGAGGTAAGGGAGAAGGTCTCCGGAAATGGTCTGGAGAAGAGAGGAGGGGATAGGGTCAAGCGGGCAGGTTGTTGGGCGGCCGGCCGTCACAAGACGCGAGATTTCATCTGGAGAGAGAGGAGAGAAAGAGGTCAAAGCACAGGGTAGGGCAGTGTGAGCAGAACCAGCGGTGTCGTTTGACTTAGCAAACGAGGATCGGATGTCGTCGACCTTCTTTTCAAAATGGTTGACGAAGTCGTCTGCAGAGAGGGAGGAGGGGGGGGGAGGGGGAGGAGGATTCAGGAGGGAGGAGAAGGTGGCAAAGAGCTTCCTAGGGTTAGAGGCAGATGCTTGGAATTTAGAGTGGTAGAAAGTGGCTTTAGCAGCAGAGAGAGAAGAGGAAAATGTAGAGAGGAGGGAGTGAAAGGATGCCAGGTCCGCAGGGAGGCGAGTTTTCCTCCATTTCCGCTCGGCTGCCCGGAGCCCTGTTCTGTGAGCTCGCAATGAGTCGTCGAGCCACGGAGCGGGAGGGGAGGACCGAGCCGGCCTGGAGGATAGGGGACATAGAGAGTCAAAGGATGCAGAAAGGGAGGAGAGGAGGGTTGAGGAGGCAGAATCAGGAGATAGGTTGGAGAAGGTTTGGGCAGAGGGAAGAGATGATAGGATGGAAGAGGAGAGAGTAGCGGGGGAGAGAGAGCGAAGGTTGGGACGGCGCGATACCATCCGAGTAGGGGCAGTGTGGGAAGTGTTGGATGAGAGCGAGAGGGAAAAGGATACAAGGTAGTGGTCGGAGACTTGGAGGGGAGTTGCAATGAGGTTAGTGGAAGAACAGCATCTAGTAAAGATGAGGTCAAGCGTATTGCCTGCCTTGTGAGTAGGGGGGGAAGGTGAGAGGGTGAGGTCAAAAGAGGAGAGGAGTGGAAAGAAGGAGGCAGAGAGGAATGAGTCAAAGGTAGACATGGGGAGGTTAAAGTCACCCAGAACTGTGAGAGGTGAGCCGTCCTCAGGAAAGGAGCTTATCAAGGCATCAAGCTCATTGATGAACTCTCCAAGGGAACCTGGAGGGCGATAAATGATAAGGATGTTAAGCTTGAAAGGGCTGGTAACTGTGACAGCATGGAATTCAAAGGAGGCGATAGACAGATGGGTAAGGGGAGAAAGAGAGAATGACCACTTGGGAGAGATGAGGATCCCGGTGCCACCACCCCGCTGACCAGAAGCTCTCGGGGTGTGCGAGAACACGTGGGCAGACGAAGAGAGAGCAGTAGGAGTAGCAGTGTTATCTGTGGTGAGCCATGTTTCCGTCAGTGCCAAGAAGTCGAGGGACTGGAGGGACGCATAGGCTGAGATGAGCTCTGCCTTGTTGGCCGCGGATCGGCAGTTCCAGAGGCTACCGGAGACCTGGAACTCCACGTGGGTCGTGCGGGCTGGGACCACCAGGTTAGGGTGGGCGCGGCCACGCGGTGTGAGGCGTTTGTATGGTCTGTGCAGAGAGGAGAGAACAGGGATAGACAGACACATATTTGACAGGCTACAGAAGAGGCTACGCTAAAGCAAAGGAGATTAGAATGACAAGTGGGCTACACGTCTCGAATGTTCAGAAAGTTAAGCTTACGTAGCAAAAAATCAATAAAATTAAAAATCTTATTGACTAAAATGATATAGTACTGCTGGCTGGTGGAGTAGCCTGGCTAGCAGTAGCTGCGTTGTTGAAAGTGAAGCTGGCTAGGTGACCTCGACAGTTTCTCTAAGTTTCTCTAAACTACACAATTATCATGGATACAAGGACAGCAAAGACAACTAGCTAACACTACGCTAATCAAGTCGTTCCGTTGTAATGTAAGTTTCTACAGTGCTGCTATTCGGTAGAAGTTGGCTAGCTAGCAGTGTTAGCTAGCAGTGTTGGCTAGGTAGGAGGACGGCAGCGCGGCAGGCGAAACTAGCTGGCTAGCTAACCGATAATTACTCAGAGTTACACAATTATCTTAGATACAAAGCTAGCAAAGAAAACTATGTAGCTAGCTAACACTACACAAAACAAGTCGTTCCGTTGTATTGTAATCGTTTCTACAATGCTCTTCGGTGGCAGTGTTGGCTACGTTGCGTTAATTTCGAACGAAAATAGCTCGCTAGCGAACCTCAATAACGACGCAATTATGTTTGATAAAGGACGGCTATGTAGCTAGCTAAGATCAAACAAGTCAAACCGTTGTACTGTAATGAAAATGAAAATCAGACCGTTGTGCTATAATGAAATGTAGTGAAAAGTTATACTACTATTCGGTAGACGGTGGACGTTTGCTAGCTGCTGGGCAGATAGCAGTGGACAACGAGACGACGAAATACGATAATTACGCAGTTATCTTTGATACACAGACGGCTATGTAGCTAGTTAAGAAGAAATTGCTAAGGTTGGACAAATTAAATCGTTGTACTATAATGAAATGTAATGAAAAGTTATAAAAGTTATACTACCTGCAGAGCGAATGCAGAGCGAATGCAAATGCGACCGCTCGCCCCAACCTCACGTTATCCTGAGCCCCATCAGTTACCCTACAACCTCACGTTTTCCTGAGGGATTTTAAAGGGCTGTTCATTAAAACATCAACGTAACTGTTAGACCTCCTGTCTAATTCCCCCTTTAGGCTTTTAAACTAGCGTAGCTCCATTCCCCCTTTTAAACTACCGTAGCTCCATTCCCCCTTTTAAACTACCGTAGCTCCATTCCCCCTTCTAAACTAGTGTAGCTCCATTCCCCCTTTTAAACTACCGTAGCTCCATTCCCCCTTTTAAACTACCGTAGCTCCATTCTCCCTTTTAAACTAGCGTAGCTCCATTCCCCCTTTTAAACTACCGTAGCTCCATTCTCCCTTTTAAACTAGCGTAGCTCCATTCTCCCTTTTAAACTAGTGTAGCTCCATTCCCCCTTTTAAACTAGCGTAGCTCCATTCCCCTTTTAAACTACCGTAGCTCCATTCCCCCTTTTAAACTAGCGTAGCTCCATTCCCCCTTTTAAACTACCGTAGCTCCATTCCCCCTTTTAAACTAGCGTAGCTCCATTCCCCCTTTTAAACTACCGTAGCTCCATTCCCCTTTTAAACTAGCGTAGCTCCATTCCCCCTTTTAAACTACCGTAGCTCCATTCCCCCTTTTAAACTAGCGTAGCTCCATTCCCCCTTTTAAACTAGCGTAGCTCCATTCCCCCTTTTAAACTAGCGTAGCTCCATTCTCCCTTTTAAACTACCGTAGCTCCATTCTTGTGTATTTTAACTCTCATTACTATTTTACTATTATTCTTACTCTGCCCCGTTGGTTAAGGGCTCGTAAAGCATTCCAAAGTCAAGTCTAGACCTCATTACTATTTTACTATTATTCTTACTCTGCACGGTTGGTTAAGGGCTCGTAAAGCATTCCAAAGTCAAGTCTAGACCTCATTACTATTATTCTTACTCTGCCCCGTTGGTTAAGGGCTCATAAAGCATTTCAAAGTCAAGTCTAGACCTCATTACTATTATTCTTACTCTGCCCCGTTGGTTAAGGGCTCGTAAAGCATTCCAAAGTCAAGTCTAGACCTCATTACTATTATTCTTACTCTGCCCCGTTGGTTAAGGGCTCGTAAAGCATTCCAAAGTCAAGTCTAGACCTCATTACTATTATTCTTACTCTGCCCCGTTGGTTAAGGGCTCGTAAAGCATTCCTAAGTCAAGTCTAGACCTCATTACTATTATTCTTACTCTGCATCATAGTAGCATCAAGTAGCATCATCTAATCTGTTCAAGACAGCGACAGCATGTGCAGATGTGGTCGTTCGGGTGTTGACGTGCAAAAAGTGAAATAGTATCGTGCAAAGATCGCTTTATATATATATATATTCTCAAAGAAACTACAGGTCGTTTGAAAGCATCATATTTCTGTCACGCTGCTTTTTGTTGACAACTCAAACCACCGCCTTGGATATTCAGCCAATCAGCAGCCACCACTTCTTCTTTGTATTAAAACTGTATTCAGAGGTCATTGGGATTTTTTTATTTTTTTTATTTTACCTTTATTTAAGAGTTCAGTGGGTCTTCTTGATGCCAGATAGAAACATGGGCAAAGAGCATGTGAAACAAAGTGTGCCTCCTAAATCGCACCCTATTCCCTATATAGTGCACTACTTTAGACCAGAGCCCTATAGAACCCTATTCCCTATTATATAGTGCACTACTTTAGACCAGGGCCCTATAGAACCCTATTCCCTATATAGTGCACTACTTTAGACCAGAGCCCTATAGAACCCTATTCCCTATTATATAGTGCACTACTTTAGACCAGGGCCCTATAGAACCCTATTCCCTATATATAGTGCACTACTTGTGTGTGCTATATAGAGTGCCATTTGGAACGCAACCCTAGAGAGTTAGCTCGTTAGCAGTAGCCGTCACATGAAAACATGTTGCATTGTGGAATCCTTGAAGACCAGCCTCAGTGTCTGACATGCTCAGTCAGTGAGTCCTCTTGATGCGTGACAGCGAGTCCATCAACCAACCAGCCAGTCAGTGAGTCCTCCTGATGCGTGACAGGAAGTCAGCGAGTCTATCAACCAGTCAGTGAATCCTCTTGATGCGCGACAGGAACATGGGTCCCCAGGTCTGACCCTGCTGTGGAACCACAAGGAGGCCTAACGAGGGGGTGTGGCCTAATGGGGTGAAGGTGAAGTGTTCCTGGAGTGGGAGGGCTAGCTCCTCCTCCAAGTCTTGAAGCTCCACCCCTGGACAGGTGTTTAGGACCGCCTCCACCACTTCCTGGTTCTCAGAGCGGGACAGGGTGCAGGTGGAGTAGACGACCACGCCCCCCGGACGCACTGCAGCCAGCGCAGACCTGGGGAACAGACAGGATGTGATGAGACAGGATGTGATGACGCACTGCAGCCAGCGCAGACCTGGGGAACAGACAGGATGTGATGAGACAGGATGTGATGACGCACTGCAGCCAACGCAGACCTGGGGAACAGACAGGATGTGATGAGACAGGATGTGATGAGACAGATCAGTAGCAGCTGGAGGAGAGGGCTATGGTTTGATTTTTCAGGTTAAAGGTCAACATAGGCCTGGCCCAGGACTTTTTTTACACCCCGGGCCTCAGAAGTAAGAACACAAAGCTCTGGTGTAAAACCCCACAGTGGAAAAGGGACAACGTGGGCCAGGTATGTCTGTACTGTACGTGGGCCAGGTATGTCTGTACTGTACGTGGGCCAGGTATGTCTGTACGTGGGCCAGGTATGTCTGTACGTAGGCCAGGTTGTCTCTACGTAGGCCAGGTATGTCTGTACGTAGGCCAGGTATGTCTATACGTAGGCCAGATATGTCTGTACGTGGGCCAGGTATGTCTGTACGTGGGCCAGGTATGTCTGTACGTGGGCCAGGTATGTCTGTACGTGGGCCAGGTATGTCTGTACGTGGGCCAGGTATGTCTGTACTGTACGTAGGCCAGGTATGTCTGTACTGTACGTGGGCCAGGTATGTCTATACGTGGGCCAGGTATGTCTGTACTGTACGTAGGCCAGGTATGTCTGTACTGTACGTGGGCCAGGTATGTCTGTACGTGGGCCAGGTAGGTATGTCTGTATGTGGGCCAGCTATGTCTATATGTAGGCCAGGTATGTCTGTATGTAGGCCAGGTATGTCTTGTAGGCCAGGTATGTCTGTACGTAGGCCAGGTATGTCTGTACTGTACGTGGGCCAGGTATGTCTATACTGTACGTGGGCCAGGTATGTCTATACTGTACGTGGGCCAGGTATGTCTGTACGTGGGCCAGGTATGTCTGTACGTGGGCCAGGTATGTCTGTACGTGGGCCAGGTATGTCTGTACGTGGGCCAGGTATGTCTGTACGTGGGCCAGGTATGTCTGTACGTGGGCCAGGTATGTCTGTACGTGGGCCAGGTATGTCTGTACGTGGGCCAGGTATGTCTGTACGTGGACCAGGTATGTCTGTACGTGGACCAGGTATGTCTGTACGTGGACCAGGTATGTCTGTACGTGGGCCAGGTATGTCTGTACGTGGGCCAGGTATATCTCTACGTGGGCCAGGTGTATCTGTACGTGGGCCAGGTATCTCTGTACGTGGACCAGGTATGTCTGTACGTGGGCCAGGTATGTCTGTACGTGGGCCAGGTATGTCTCTACGTGGGCCAGGTGTGTCTGTACGTGGGCCAGGTACGTCTGTACGTAGGCCAGGTACATCTGTACGTAGGCCAGGTATGTCTGTACGTAGGCCAGGTATGTCTGTACGTGGGCCAGGTATGTCTGTACGTGGGCCAGGTATGTCTGTACGTGGGCCAGGTATGTCTGTACGTTGTCCAGGTATGTCTGTACGTGGGCCAGGTATGTCTGTACGTGGGCCAGGTATGTCTATACGTGGGCCAGGTATGTCTCTACGTAGGCCAGGTATGTCTCTACGTAGGCCAGGTATGTCTGTATGTAGGCCAGGTATGTCTGTACGTGGGCCAGGTATGTCTGTACGTGGGCCAGGTATGTCTGTATATTGCCAAGCTGATTTGTAATGGAATGAATGAATTGAATTGATACCTGAGCAGTTGTGTCTGTAGTGTGGGCAGCCTGGCCCTCTCCCTCAACCTCACAGCTCCTCTCTGCTCCCCTCCTGGTCCAGAGGAGAACAGCCAGCTACGATCATTAGAGCATGGAGCATCCAGCAGCACCTAGGAGGGAGGGAGGGAGGAGAGGTAGGGGGGGAGAGAGAAGAGGGAGGGAGAGGGAGAGAAGAGGGAGGGAGAGAGAGAGAGAGAAGAGGGAGGGAAGAGAGGGAGGGGGAGAGAGAAGAGGGAGGGGGGGGGAGAGAAGAGAGAGGGGGGGAGAGAAGAGGGAGGGAGAGGGAGAGAGAGGAGGGGGGGAGAGAGAAGAGGGAGGGAGAGAAGAGGGAGGGAGGAGAGGGAGGGGAGAGAGAAGAGGGAGGGGGGGAGAGAGAAGAGGGAGGGAGAGGGAGAGAGAAGAGGGAGGGGGGGGAGAGAAGAGGGAGGGAGAGGGAGAGAGAGGAGGGGGGGAGAGAGAAGAGGGAGGGAGAGGGAGAGAAGAGGGAGGGAGGAGAGGGAGGGGAGAGAGAAGAGGGAGGGGGGGAGAGAGAAGAGGGAGGGAGAGGGAGAGAGAAGAGGGAGGGGGGGGAGAGAAGAGGGGGGGAGAGAGAAGAGGGAGGGGGGGAGAGAGAGAAGAGGGAGGGGGGGAGAGAGAGAAGAGGGAGGGGGGGGAGAGAGAAGAGGGAGGGAGGCATAAGGCGGGGGGCAGAGAGACAGAGATAAATGGTGAGAGCACTATTCAAATGACTAGTGTCTAATTCAATGAGGTACACTAATGACACAACACAGGAAAGATCCCCAGACTCATGGTCTCTAGTCCCTAACTCCTTTTCTGTTTCAAAGAGAGGAGAGAACAGAGAGGAGAGAGGAGAGAGAGGAGAGAACAGAGAGGAGAGGAGAGAAGAGAGAAGAGAGGAGAGAAGATAGAGAAGAGAGAGGAGAGGAGAGGAGAAGAGATGAGAGAAGATAGAGGAGAGAAGAGAGAGGAGAGGAGAGAGAGGAGAGCAGAGCAGAGAGGAGAGCAGAGCAGAGAGGAGAGAACAGAACAGAACAGAGAGGAGAGAACAGAACAGAGGAGAACAGAACAGAGGAGAACAGAACAGAGAGAGGAGAGAACAGAGAGAGGAGAGAACAGAGAGAGGAGAGAACAGAGAGAGGAGAGAACAGAGAGAGGAGAGAACAGAGAGAGGAGAGAACAGAGAGAGGAGAGAACAGAGAGGAGAGAACAGAGAGAGGAGAGAACAGAGAGGAGAGAACAGAGAGGAGAGAACAGAACAGAGAGGAGAGAACAGAACAGAGAGGAGAGAACAGAACAGAGAGGAGAGAACAGAGAGGAGAGAACAGAGAGGAGAGAACAGAGAGAGGAGAGAACAGAACAGAGAGGAGAGAACAGAGAGGAGAGAACAGAGAGGAGAGAACAGAGAGGAGAGAACAGAGAGGATGACTGTAATGTAGAGTCTCTGTGTGATGCTAAGTGGCGTGTGATGCTAGCTGCTGAGGGGGGATGAGATAGGATGGGTTTCTCTCCTGTGGGTAGAGGGCTCCTCTCCAGTCTGTGAGACGCCGCTAATGAGTGTCACAGAGGAGAACAACAGCTAATCCTACAGCCCTCTGTGGGAGAGGAGATTAGACAGAGAGGCAGGGGGGGGAGAGGAAGAGATGCAGGGGAGGGAGAGAGGAAGAGAAGCAGGGGAGGGAGAGGAAGAGAGGCAGGGGGGGAGAGGTAGAGAGGCAGGTGGGAGAAAGGCAGGGGAGGGAGAGGAAGAGAGGCAGGGGGGGAGAGAGGAAGAGAGGGAGAGGCAGGGGGGAGAGAGGAAGAGAGGGAGAGGCAGGTGAGGGAGAGGAAGAGAGGCAGGGGGGAGAGAGGAAGAGAAACAGGGGGGAGAGAGGAAGAGAAGCAGGGGAGGGAGAGGAAGAGAAGCAGGGGGGAGAGAGGAAGAGAAGCAGGGGAGGGAGAGGAAGAGAGGCAGGGGGAGAGGTAGAGAGGCAGGTGGGAGAAAGGCAGGGGAGGGAGAGGAAAAGAGGCAGGGGGGGAGAGAGGAAGAGAAGCAGGGGGGAGAGAGGAAGAGAAGCAGGGGAGGGAGAGGAAGAGAGGCAGGGGGGGAGAGGAAGAGAGGCAGGGGGGAGAGATGAAGAGAAGCAGGGGGGAGAGAGGAAGAGGCAGGGGGGAGAGAGGAAGAAGAAGCAGGGGGGAGAGAGGAAGAGAGGCAGGGGGAGAGAGGAAGAGGCAGGGGGGAGAGAGGAAGAGAAGCAGGGGGGAGAGAGGAAGAGAGGCAGGGGGGAGAGAGGAAGAGAGGCAGGGGGGAGAGAGGAAGAGAGGCAGGGGGGAGAGAGGAAGAGAAGCAGGGGGGAGAGAGGAAGAGAAGCAGGGGGAGAGAGGAAGAAGAAGCAGGGGGGAGAGAGGAATAGAGGCAGGGGGGAGAGAGGAAGAGAAGCAGGGGGAGAGAGGAAGAGAAGCAGGGGGAGAGAGGAAGAAGAAGCAGGGGGGAGAGAGGAAGAGAGGCAGGGGGGAGAGAGGAAGAGAAGCAGGGGGAGAGAGGAAGAAGAAGCAGGGGGAGAGAGGAAGAGAAGCAGGGGGGAGAGAGGAAGAGAAGCAGGGGGGAGAGAGGAAGAGAAGCAGGGGGGAGAGAGGAAGAGAAGCAGGGGGGAGAGAGGAAGAGAGGCAGGGGGAAGAGAGGCAGGGGGGAGAGAGGAAGAGAAGCAGGGGGGAGAGAGGAAGAGAGGCAGGGGGGAGAGAGGAAGAGAGGCAGGGGAGAGAGGAAGAGAAGCAGGGGGAGAGAGGAAGAAGAAGCAGGGGGGAGAGAGGAAGAGAGGCAGGGGGGAGAGAGGAAGAGAGGCAGGGGGGAGAGAGGAAGAGAGGCAGGGGGGAGAGAGGAAGAGAAGCAGGGGGGAGAGAGGAAGAAGAAGCAGGGGGGAGAGAGGAAGAAGAAGCAGGGGGAGAGAGGAAGAGAAGCAGGGGGGAGAGAGGAATAGAGGCAGGGGGAGAGAGGAAGAGAGGCAGGGGGGAGAGAGGAAGAGAAGCAGGGGGGAGAGAGGAAGAGAGGCAGGGGGGAGAGAGGAAGAGAAGCAGGGGGGAGAGAGGAAGAGAGGCAGGGGGGAGAGAGGAAGAGAGGCAGGGGGGAGAGAGGAAGAGAAGCAGGGGGAGAGAGGAAGAGAAGCAGGGGGAGAGAGGAAGAAGAAGCAGGGGGGAGAGAGGAAGAGAGGCAGGGGGGAGAGAGGAAGAGAAGCAGGGGGGAGAGAGGAAGAGAAGCAGGGGGAGAGAGGAAGAAGAAGCAGGGGGAGAGAGGAAGAGAAGCAGGGGGAGAGAGGAAGAGAAGCAGGGGGGAGAGAGGAAGAGAAGCAGGGGGGAGAGAGGAAGAGAAGCAGGGGGGAGAGAGGAAGAGAGGAAGGGGGAAGAGAGGCAGGGGGGAGAGAGGAAGAGAAGCAGGGGGGAGAGAGGAAGAGAGGCAGGGGGGAGAGAGGAAGAGAGGCAGGGGAGAGAGGAAGAGAAGCAGGGGGAGAGAGGAAGAAGAAGCAGGGGGGAGAGAGGAAGAGAGGCAGGGGGGAGAGAGGAAGAGAGGCAGGGGGGAGAGAGGAAGAGAGGCAGGGGGGAGAGAGGAAGAGAAGCAGGGGGGAGAGAGGAAGAAGAAGCAGGGGGGAGAGAGGAAGAAGAAGCAGGGGGAGAGAGGAAGAGAAGCAGGGGGGAGAGAGGAATAGAGGCAGGGGGAGAGAGGAAGAGAAGCAGGGGGGAGAGAGGAAGAGAAGCAGGGGGGAGAGAGGAAGAGAGGCAGGGGGGAGAGAGGAAGAGAAGCAGGGGGGAGAGAGGAAGAGAGGCAGGGGGGAGAGAGGAAGAGAGGCAGGGGGGAGAGAGGAAGAGAGGCAGGGGGGAGAGAGGAAGAGAAGCAGGGGGGAGAGAGGAAGAGAAGCAGGGGGGAGAGAGGAAGAGAGGCAGGGGGGAGAGAGGAAGAGAGGCAGGGGGGAGAGAGGAAGAGAGGCAGGGGGGAGAGAGGAAGAGAAGCAGGGGGGAGAGAGGAAGAGAGGCAGGGGGAGAGAGGAAGAAGAAGCAGGGGGGAGAGAGGAATAGAGGCAGGGGGGAGAGAGGAAGAGAGGCAGGGGGGAGAGAGGAAGAAGAAGCAGGGGGGAGAGAGGAAGAAGAAGCAGGGGGGAGAGAGGAAGAGAAGCAGGGGGGAGAGAGGAAGAGAGCAGGGGGGGAGGAAGAGAGCAGGGGGGAGAGAGGAAGAAGAAGCAGGGGGGAGAGAGGAATAGAGGCAGGGGGGAGAGAGGAAGAGAGGCAGGGGGGAGAGAGGAAGAAGAAGCAGGGGGGAGAGAGGAAGAAGAAGCAGGGGGGAGAGAGGAAGAAGAAGCAGGGGGGAGAGAGGAAGAGAGCAGGGGGGGAGGAAGAGAGCAGGGGGGAGAGAGGAAGAGAGGCAGGGGGAGAGAGGAAGAAGAAGCAGGGGGGAGAGAGGAATAGAGGCAGGGGGGAGAGAGGAAGAGAAGCAGGGGGAGAGAGGAAGAGAAGCAGGGGGGAGAGAGGAAGAGAGGCAGGGGGAGAGAGGAAGAGAAGCAGGGGGGAGAGAGGAATAGAGGCAGGGGGGAGAGAGGAAGAAGAAGCAGGGGGGAGAGAGGAAGAGAAGCAGGGGGGAGAGAGGAAGAGAGGCAGGGGGGAGAGAGGAAGAAGAAGCAGGGGGGGAGAGAGGAAGAAGAAGCAGGGGGGAGAGAGGAAGAGAAGCAGGGGGGAGAGAGGAATAGAGGCAGGGGGGAGAGAGGAAGAAGAAGCAGGGGGGAGAGAGGAAGAGAAGCAGGGGGGAGAGAGGAATAGAGGCAGGGGGGAGAGAGGAAGAAGAAGCAGGGGGGAGAGAGGAAGAAGAAGCAGGGGGGAGAGAGGAAGAAGAAGCAGGGGGGGAGAGAGGAAGAAGAAGCAGGGGGGAGAGAGGAAGAAGAAGCAGGGGGGAGAGAGGAAGAGAGCAGGGGGGGAGGAAGAGAAGCAGGGGGGAGAGAGGAAGAGAAGCAGGGGGGAGAGAGGAAGAAGAAGCAGGGGGGAGAGAGGAAGAAGAAGCAGGGGGGGAGAGAGGAAGAAGAAGCAGGGGGGAGAGAGGAAGAGAGCAGGGGGGGAGGAAGAGAAGCAGGGGGGAGAGAGGAAGAGAAGCAGGGGGGAGAGAGGAAGAGAGGCAGGGGGGAGAGAGGAAGAGAGGCAGGGGGGAGAGAGGAAGAAGAAGCAGGGGGGAGAGAGGAAGAAGAAGCAGGGGGGGAGAGAGGAAGAAGAAGCAGGGGGGAGAGAGGAAGAGAGCAGGGGGGGAGGAAGAGAAGCAGGGGGGAGAGAGGAAGAGAAGCAGGGGGGAGAGAGGAAGAAGAAGCAGGGGGGAGAGAGGAAGAAGAAGCAGGGGGGGAGAGAGGAAGAAGAAGCAGGGGGGAGAGAGGAAGAGAGCAGGGGGGGAGGAAGAGAAGCAGGGGGGAGAGAGGAAGAGAAGCAGGGGGGAGAGAGGAAGAGAGGCAGGGGGGAGAGAGGAAGAAGAAGCAGGGGGGAGAGAGGAAGAAGAAGCAGGGGGGAGAGAGGAAGAAGAAGCAGGGGGGGAGAGAGGAAGAAGAAGCAGGGGGGAGAGAGGAAGAGAGCAGGGGGGGAGGAAGAGAAGCAGGGGGGAGAGAGGAAGAGAAGCAGGGGGGAGAGAGGAAGAGAGGCAGGGGGGAGAGAGGAAGAAGAAGCAGGGGGAGAGAGGAAGAAGAAGCAGGGGGGAGAGAGGAAGAGAGGCAGGGGGAGAGAGGAAGAGAGGCAGGGGGGAGAGAGGAATAGAGGCAGGGGGGAGAGAGGAAGAAGAAGCAGGGGGGGAGGAAGAGAAGCAGGGGGGAGAGAGGAAGAGAGGCAGGGGGAGAGAGGAAGAGAAGCAGGGGGGAGAGAGGAATAGAGGCAGGGGGGAGAGAGGAAGAGAGGCAGGGGGGAGAGAGGAAGAGAAGCAGGGGGAGAGAGGAAGAAGAAGCAGGGGGAGAGAGGAAGAGAGGCAGGGGGGAGAGAGGAATAGAGGCAGGGGGGAGAGAGGAAGAAGAAGCAGGGGGGAGAGAGGAAGAAGAAGCAGGGGGGAGAGAGGAAGAGAAGCAGGGGGGAGAGAGGAAGAAGAAGCAGGGGGGAGAGAGGAAGAGAGGCAGGGGGGGAGAGAGGAAGAAGAAGCAGGGGGGGAGAGAGGAAGAAGAAGCAGGGGGGAGAGAGGAAGAGAAGCAGGGGGGAGAGAGGAAGAGAGCAGGGGGGGAGGAAGAGAGCAGGGGGGAGGAAGAGAGGCAGGGGGGAGAGAGGAAGAAGAAGCAGGGGGGAGAGAGGAAGAAGAAGCAGGGGGGAGAGAGGAAGAGAGGCAGGGGGAGAGAGGAAGAGAAGCAGGGGGGAGAGAGGAATAGAGGCAGGGGGGAGAGAGGAAGAGAGGCAGGGGGGAGAGAGGAAGAGAAGCAGGGGGAGAGAGGAAGAAGAAGCAGGGGGGAGAGAGGAAGAGAAGCAGGGGGGAGAGAGGAATAGAGGCAGGGGGGAGAGAGGAAGAGAGGCAGGGGGGAGAGAGGAAGAAGAAGCAGGGGGGAGAGAGGAAGAGAGGCAGGGGGAGAGAGGAAGAAGAAGCAGGGGGGAGAGAGGAAGAGAGGCAGGGGGAGAGAGGAAGAAGAAGCAGGGGGGAGAGAGGAAGAGAAGCATGGGGGAGAGAGGAAGAGAAGCAGGGGGGAGAGAGGAAGAGAGGCAGGGGGAAGAGAGGCAGGGGGGAGAGAGGAAGAAGAAGAGGGGGGAGAGAGGAAGAAGAAGCAGGGGGGAGAGAGGAAGAGAGGCAGGGGGAGAGAGGAAGAGAAGCAGGGGGGAGAGAGGAATAGAGGCAGGGGGGAGAGAGGAAGAGAGGCAGGGGGGAGAGAGGAAGAGAGGCAGGGGGGAGAGAGGAAGAGAAGCAGGGGGGGAGAGAGGAAGAAGAAGCAGGGGGAGAGAGGAAGAAGAAGCAGGGGGGGAGAGAGGAAGAAGAAGCAGGGGGGGAGAGAGGAAGAAGAAGCAGGGGGGGAGAGAGGAAGAAGAAGCAGGGGGGAGAGAGGAAGAAGAAGCAGGGGGAGAGAGGAAGAGAGGCAGGGGGGAGAGAGGAATAGAGGCAGGGGGGAGAGAGGAAGAAGAAGCAGGGGGGGAGAGAGGAAGAGAAGCAGGGGGGAGAGAGGAAGAGGCAGGGGGGAGAGAGGAAGAGAAGCAGGGGGGAGAGAGGAAGAGAGGCAGGGGGGAGAGAGGAATAGAGGCAGGGGGGAGAGAGGAAGAGAGGCAGGGGGGAGAGAGGAAGAAGAAGCAGGGGGGAGAGAGGAAGAGAGGCAGGGGGAGAGAGGAAGAGAAGCAGGGGGGAGAGAGGAAGAGAGGCAGGGGGAGAGAGGAAGAAGAAGCAGGGGGGAGAGAGGAAGAGAAGCAGGGGGAGAGAGGAAGAGAAGCAGGGGGGAGAGAGGAAGAGAGGCAGGGGGAGAGAGGAAGAAGAAGCAGGGGGGAGAGAGGAAGAGAGGCAGGGGGGAGAGAGGAAGAGAGGCAGGGGGGAGAGAGGAAGAAGAAGCAGGGGGGAGAGAGGAAGAAGAAGCAGGGGGGAGAGAGGAAGAAGAAGCAGGGGGGAGAGAGGAAGAAGAAGCAGGGGGGAGAGAGGAAGAGAGGCAGGGGGGAGAGAGGAAGAGAAGCATGGGGGAGAGAGGAAGAGAAGCAGGGGGGAGAGAGGAAGAGAGGCAGGGGGGGAGAGAGGAAGAGAAGCAGGGGGGAGAGAGGAAGAGAGCAGGGGGGAGAGAGGAAGAGAAGCAGGGGGGAGAGAGGAAGAGAAGCATGGGGGAGAGAGGAAGAGAGGCAGGGGGGAGAGAGGAAGAAGAAGCAGGGGGGAGAGAGGAAGAAGAAGCAGGGGGGAGAGAGGAAGAAGAAGCAGGGGGGAGAGAGGAAGAGAAGCAGGGGGGAGAGAGGAAGAGAAGCAGGGGGGAGAGAGGAAGAGAAGCAGGGGGGAGAGAGGAAGAGAGGCAGGGGGGGAGAGAGGAAGAGAAGCAGGGGGGAGAGAGGAAGAGAGGCAGGGGGGAGAGAGGAAGAGAGGCAGGGGGGAGAGAGGAAGAGAGGCAGGGGGGAGAGAGGAAGAAGAAGCAGGGGGGAGAGAGGAAGAAGAAGCAGGGGGGAGAGAGGAAGAAGAAGCAGGGGGGAGAGAGGAAGAGAAGCAGGGGGGAGAGAGGAAGAGAAGCAGGGGGGAGAGAGGAAGAGAAGCAGGGGGGAGAGAGGAAGAGAAGCAGGGGGGAGAGAGGAAGAGAGGCAGGGGGAGAGAGGAAGAGAAGCAGGGGGGAGAGAGGAAGAGAGGCAGGGGGAGAGAGGAAGAAGAAGCAGGGGGAGAGAGGAAGAAGAAGCAGGGGGGAGAGAGGAAGAGAGGCAGGGGGGAGAGAGGAAGAAGAAGCAGGGGGGAGAGAGGAAGAGAAGCAGGGGGGAGAGAGGAAGAGAAGCAGGGGGGAGAGAGGAAGAGAGGCAGGGGGGAGAGAGGAAGAGAGGCAGGGGGGAGAGAGGAAGAGAAGCAGGGGGGAGAGAGGAAGAGAAGCATGGGGGAGAGAGGAAGAGAAGCAGGGGGGAGAGAGGAAGAGAAGCAGGGGGGAGAGAGGAAGAGAAGCAGGGGGGAGAGAGGAAGAGAAGCAGGGGGAGAGAGGAAGAAGAAGCAGGGGGAGAGAGGAAGCAGAAGCAGGGGGAGAGAGGAAGAAGAAGCAGGGGGAGAGAGGAAGAGAAGCAGGGGGGAGAGAGGAAGAGAGGCAGGGGGGGAGAGAGGAAGAGAAGCAGGGGGGAGAGAGGAAGAGAGGCAGGGGGGAGAGAGGAAGAGAAGCAGGGGGGAGAGAGGAAGAGAGGCAGGGGGAGAGAGGAAGAGGCAGGGGGGAGAGAGGAAGAGAGGCAGGGGGGGAGAGAGGAAGAGAAGCAGGGGGGAGAGAGGAAGAGAGGCAGGGGGGAGAGAGGAAGAGAAGCAGGGGGGAGAGAGGAAGAGAGGCAGGGGGAGAGAGGAAGAGGCAGGGGGGAGAGAGGAAGAGGCAGGGGGGAGAGAGGAAGAGAGGCAGGGGGGAGAGAGGAAGAGAGGCAGGGGGGAGAGAGGAAGAGAGGCAGGGGGGAGAGAGGAATAGAAGCAGGGGGGAGAGAGGAAGAGAGGCAGGGGGGAGAGAGGAAGAAGAAGCAGGGGGGAGAGAGGAAGAGAAGCAGGGGGGAGAGAGGAAGAGAGGCAGGGGGGGAGAGAGGAAGAGAAGCAGGGGGGAGAGAGGAAGAGAGGCAGGGGGGAGAGAGGAAGAGAAGCAGGGGGGAGAGAGGAAGAAGAAGCAGGGGGGAGAGAGGAAGAGAGCAGGGGGGGAGGAAGAGAGCAGGGGGGAGGAAGAGAGCAGGGGGGAGGAAGAGAGCAGGGGGGAGGAAGAGAGCAGGGGGGAGGAAGAGAGCAGGGGGGGAGGAAGAGAGCAGGGGGGAGAGGCAGGGGGGAGAGAGGAAGAGAAGCAGGGGGGAGAGAGGAAGAAAAGCAGGGGTTAGAGTGTAGAGGCGGCAGGTAGCCTAGTGGTTAGAGTGTAGAGGCAGCAGGTAAGCCTAGTGGTTAGAGTGTAGAGGTGGCAGGTAGCCTAGTGGTTAGAGTGTAGAGGTGGAAGGTAGTCTAGTGGTTAGAGTGTAGAGGTGGCAGGTAGCCTAGTGGTTAGAGTGTAGAGGTGGCAGGTAGCCTAGTGGTTAGAGTGTAGAGGTGGCAGGTAGCCTAGTGGTTAGAGTGTAGAGGCGGCAGGTAGCCTAGTGGTTAGAGCGTAGAGGCGGCAGGTCGCCTAGTGGTTAGAGTGTAGGGGCGGCAGGTCGCCTAGTGGTTAGAGTGTAGAGGTGGCAGGTAGTCTAGTGGTTAGAGTGTAGAGGTGGCAGGTAGCCTAGTGGTTAGAGTCTAGAGGTGGTAGGTAGTCTAGTGGTTAGAGTGTAGAGACGGCAGGTAGCCTAGTGGTTAGAGTGTAGAGGTGGCAGGTAGCCTAGTGGTTAGAGTGTAGAGGTGGTAGGTAGTCTAGTGGTTAGAGTGTAGAGGAGGCAGGTAGCCTAGTGGTTAGAGTGTAGAGGTGGCAGGTAGCCTAGTGGTTAGAGTGTAGAGGTGGCAGGTAGTCTAGTGGTTAGAGTGTAGAGGCGGGAGGTAGCCTAGTGGTTAGAGTGTAGAGGTGGCAGGTAGTCTAGTGGTTAGAGTGTAGAGGCGGCAGGTAGCCTAGTGGTTAGAGTGTAGAGGTGGCAGGTAGCCTAGTGGTTAGACTGTAGAGGTGGCAGGTAGCCTAGTGGTTAGAGTGTAGAGGTGGCAGGTAGTCTAGTGGTTAGAGTGTAGAGGTGGCAGGTAGCCTAGTGGTTAGAGTGTAGAGATGGCAGGTAGCCTAGTGGTTAGAGTGTAGAGGTGGCAGGTAGCCTAGTGGTTAGAGTGTAGGGGTGGCAGGTAGCCTAGTGGTTAGAGTGTAGGGGTGGCAGGTAGCCTAGTGGTTAGAGGGGCAGCAGGTAGCCTAGTGGTTAGAGTGTCGAGGTGGCAGGTAGCCTAGTGGTTAGAGTGTAGAGGTCCCAGGTAGCCTAGTGGTTAGAGTGTAGGGGTGGCAGGTAGCCTAGTGGTTAGAGGGGCAGCAGGTAGCCTAGTGGTTAGAGTGTCGAGGTGGCAGGTAGCCTAGTGGTTAGAGTGTAGAGGTGGCAGGTAGCCTAGTGGTTAGAGTGTAGAGGTGGCAGGTAGCCTAGTGGTTAGAGTGTAGAGGTGGCAGGTAGCCTAGTGGTTAGAGTGTAGAGGAGGCAGGTAGCCTAGTGGTTAGAGTGTAGAGGTGGCAGGTAGCCTAGTGGTTAGAGTGTAGAGGAGGCAGGTAGCCTAGTGGTTAGAGTGTAGAGGTGGCAGGTAGTCTAGTGGTTAGAGTGTAGAGGCGGCAGGTAGCCTAGTGGTTAGAGTGTAGAGGAGGCAGGTAGCCTAGTGGTTAGAGTGTAGAGGTGGCAGGTAGTCTAGTGGTTAGAGTGTAGAGGCGGCAGGTAGCCTAGTGGTTAGAGTGTAGAGGAGGCAGGTAGCCTAGTGGTTAGAGTGTAGAGGTGGCAGGTAGCCTAGTGGTTAGAGTGTAGAGGTGGCAGGTAGCCTAGTGGTTAGAGTGTAGAGGAGGCAGGTAGCCTAGTGGTTAGAGTGTAGAGGTGGCAGGTAGTCTAGTGGTTAGAGTGTAGAGGTGGCAGGTAGTCTAGTGGTTAGAGTGTAGAGGTGGCAGGTAGCCTAGTGGTTAGAGTGTAGAGGTGGCAGGTAGTCTAGTGGTTAGAGTGTAGAGGTGGCAGGTAGTCTAGTGGTTAGAGTGTAGAGGTGGCAGGTAGTCTAGTGGTTAGAGTGTAGAGGAGGCAGGTAGCCTAGTGGTTAGAGTGTAGAGGTGGCAGGTAGCCTAGTGGTTAGAGTGTAGAGGAGGCAGGTAGCCTAGTGGTTAGAGTGTAGAGGTGGCAGGTAGCCTAGTGGTTAGAGTGTAGAGGTGGCAGGTAGCCTAGTGGTTAGAGTGTAGAGGTGGCAGGTAGCCTAGTGGTTAGAGTGTAGAGGTGGCAGGTAGCCTAGTGGTTAGAGTGTAGAGGTGGCAGGTAGCCTAGTGGTTATAGTGTAGAGGTGGCAGGTAGCCTAGTGGTTAGAGTATAGAGGTGGCAGGTAGCAGGTAACCTAGTGGTTAGAGTATAGAGGTGGCAGGTAGCCTAGTGGTTAGAGTGTAGAGGTGGCAGGTAGCCTAGTGGTTAGAGTGTAGAGGCGGCAGGTAGCCTAGTGGTTAGAGTGTAGAGGTGGCAGGTAGCCTAGTGGTTAGAGTGTAGAGGTGGCAGGTAGCCTAGTGGTTAGAGTGTAGAGGTGGCAGGTAGCCTAGTGGTTAGAGTGTAGAGGTGGCAGGTAGCCTAGTGGTTAGAGTGTAGAGGAGGCAGGTAACCTAGTGGTTAGAGTGTAGAGGTGGCAGGTAGCCTAGTGGTTAGAGTGTAGAGGTGGCAGGTAGCCTAGTGGTTAGAGTGTAGAGGTGGCAGGTAGCCTAGTGGTTAGAGTGTAGAGGTTGTTGTTAGAATCTGGCAAATGATTTGCCCTCTATGGCTGTGAAGTCTGTAGTCCACTCACTAACAACAACAACAACAAAAAAATCACAAAATGGGACAAAAACCCCAATCAATTGAGACTGCATGCAGAATTCTGCAACAACAAAATAAAAATACTTTGTGTACAAGACAAAACCCCAAACAATACATAAATACAGAATGATGACTAAACCCGTCCGCAGAGACAAACACGGTACCAGGAGTTCATGTGACTCTGGGGAAGTAGATAAAAGACCTTCCTGTCGACATCCTGGAGTATCCCCTTTAACCTCTATTTAACCAGACAAATCCGTTAAGAACAAATTCTTATTTACAATGACAGCCAAATGGGATTTTGATTTGATCGCCATTCAGAAGAACAAGAGCTCCCCCTGCTGGAACTGCAAGTTGGAGACGCTCACATCAGAGAAATTCAAAACTGTGGCTCTTCCTCAATCCACGACTCGTTGCAGCCTGTCTCCTAGCCCCTTGGAGAAACCAGTCTGAAGGGAGGGAGCTTCTCCTCCAATACGGCTGAGAAGGAAGCAGGTAAGGAGATAGGATGCACCACAAAGTGAGATGGAGCCCGTGTGTCTTGAATGCAGGATGACAAAAAAAAAAGTCGTCCATTTTCTTCTCTCACCTTGTCATACGTTCCGGCTTCACTCTGCCCAAAGATCCGTCCATCCTGATTGGACACGGTGACAGTGCTGCTCAGCGATTGGGGGATGAAGGATTCCAGTGTTTTGGCCAGCCAATCACGTCGGTGTGGGTCCATTTCATTACAACACAACAGAGCTGGAACACAACAGCAGATTAGACTGACTATCATAACATAACGGTGTTAACCAGCCAAGAGGGGGGGACATGGAACAGCCGATTAAAGAGTTTTACAGGACCTGGGTTAGCAGTCCTACCCCTACACCCTTAGCCCCTATACCCTAACGACTTAGCCCCTACACCCTTAGCCCCTATACCCTACACCCTTAGCCCCTATACCCTACACCCTTAGCCCCTATACCCTACACCCTTAGCCCCTATACCCTTAGCCCCTATACCCTACACCCTTAGCCCCTACACCCTTAGCCCCTAGTCTGTAGTATAGCCAAGGCCTTCCCTCCAGGAGCAGAGCAGAGATCCAGGACCCTGTCCCCCTCCCCTCCCCTACACCCTAACCCCTAACAGTGTACTGCTCACGTCCTGACCTGGGTCAGCAGTCTGTAGTATAGCCAAGGCCTTCCCTCCAGGAGCAGAGCAGAGATCCAGGACCCTGTCCCCCTCCTCCACCCCCAGGGCTAAGACAGGCAGCAGAGAGGCAGCGTTCAGCAGGAAGTAGGGTTTCAACTGGCCCCGGCGGTGAGGAGGACCGGGGTAACGCACTGGGGAGGGGTGGATGAAACACTGCAGGGAGGGAGGGAGAGGAGGACCGGGGAGAGGGATGGAGCTAGGCTGGGTGGGAGAGGTAGGGTGAGGCTGGGTGGGAGAGGTAGGGTGAGGCTGGGTGGGAGAGGTAGGGGGAGGCTGAGTGGGAGAGGTAGGGGGAGGCTGAGTGGGAGAGGTAGGGGGAGGCTGGGGGAGAGAGGAGATGAGAGGCAGGTCTGTGTGGGGTAGTAGGCTGATGAAGCCTTGCCCTTGGAGGCGCCGTTTGACGTCTGACACATCAGTAAAGCGGTTGAGCATCACTCCATACTGCCAGCCCCCAGGGTTCAACAACACAGCCCTGTAGGAGACAGGAGGAGAGGGGAGGTTGAGCATCACACCATACTGCCAGCCCCCAGGGTTCAACAACACAGCCCTGTAGGAGACAGGAGGAGAGGAGAGGAGGTTGAGCATCACTCCATACTGCCAGCCCCCAGGGTTCAACAACACAGGCCTGTAGGAGACAGGAGGAGAGGAGGTTGAGCATCACTCCATACTGCCAGCCCCCAGGGTTCAACAACACAGCCCTGTAGGAGACAGGAGGGGAGGAGGTTGAGCATCACTCCATACTGCCAGCCCCCAGAGTTCAACAACACCTTTCCCTTTGTCAGGGAGGTGACCAAGAACCCGATGGTCACTCTGATAGTGCTCTAGAGATCCTCTGTGGAGATGGGAGAACCTTCCAGAAGGACAATCATCTCTGCAGCAATCCACCAAGCAGGCCTTTATGGTAGAGTGGCCAGATGGAAGCCACTCCTCAGTAAAAGGCACATGACAGCCCACTTGGAGTTTGCCAAAAGCCACCTAAAGACTCTCAGACCATGAGAAACAAGATTCTCTGCTCTGATGGAACCAAGATTGAACTCTTTGGCCTGAATGCCAAGTGTCACGTCTGGAGAAAACCAGGCCCCATCCCTACGGTGAAGCCTAGTGGTGGGGATGTTTATCAGCGGCAGGGACTTGGAGACTAGTCAGGATCGAGGGAAAGATGAACGGAGCAAAGTACAGAGAGATCCTTGATGAAAACCTGCTATAGGGCTCTCAGGACCTGAGACTGGGGCGAAGGTTCACCTTCCAACAGGACAACAACCCTGAGCACACAGCCAAGACAACGCAGGAGTGACTTCGGGACAAGTCTCTGAATGTCCTTGAGTGGCCCAGCCGGAGCCCGGACTTGAACCCGATCGAACATCTCTGGAGAAACCTGAAAACAGCTGTGCAGCGACACTCCCCATCCAACCTGACAGAGTTTAAGAGGATCTGCAGAGAAGAATGGGAGAAACTCCCTAAATACAGGTGTGCCAAGCTTGTAGCGTCAGACCCAAGATAGACTCGAGGCTTTAATCGCTGCCAAAGGTGCTTCAACAAAGTACTGAGTAAAGGGTCTGAATACTGATGTAAAAGTTTGATTTCAGGTTGTTGTTTTTTAAATACATTTGCAAAACTCTTAACCTATTTTGTCATTATGGGGTATTGTGATGTCATTATGGGGTATTGTGATGTCATTATGGGGTATTGTGTGTAGATTGATGAGACGTTTTAGAATAAGGCTGTAACTTAACAAAATGTGTGTGGGGGGGGGGGGGGGGGGGGTCGATGGGGTCTGAATACTTCCAGAATACACTGCACAACTTTAGACCTATAGGGAATACGGTGCCATTTGGGAAACAGACTACCACAGAGTTCCCATCAGATTTAAGTTCACAGTAGTAAACCGATTTATAATACTGTTATTGGCACGTAATGCTGCATAAACCGTGTAAGATAAGAGGATGAGGTGAACGCGTACATACCTTGCAGACGGCCATAGGGGACCAAGTTCTTGGCCGTACTGTTGGTCAAAATGGTCCAATATGACTTTACACACCCGTTTCTGTTTCTCAGGTCGGGAAGGAACCTGTGAGTTTGAGGAACACGTCTAGATTCAAACAGGACGGCTGATGAGTGTGTGCAACTAAAGTATAACTAATCTAATCAATTATTTGATCAAATAACCAACAGTGAATTTTGTCAACGTTAATACCAGAAACAAATAACCCACAAACGTATCGTCTGCTTGTCCTATACGTATATTATTTCGATCCAACCTTACCCGTTCGGTCGGAACAGTTCGCTCCTCTCTCGACAGGTCCTGTCCACGGTCGGGACCGATAACGGAGTTGCACGACAGTAACCTCTGACATTTCGACGACTGCGAAAGTCTCCACTTTAGAATAAATAACTCTCCCGAGACTAAACGTCTAAACATTTCATAAATAAATCCAAATTAATCAATTTAAGCAAACGGTTGACTGACCGACAGTTCATTTGTGTTTTTCTTTAGACATGTCCGTCTCTTAAAATGTACCCCCTTCTCCTTGGCTATTTTAAACTAAGTTCCCCTCCCTAACATCAAGCAAAATTGAGACCCAAAGATTTTGGAATAGATACGGGTACATATCATATACATCTCCTCATTCAAGGGTTTTTCTATATTTTCTACATTGTAGAATAACAGTGAAGACATCAAAACTATGAAATAACACATATGGAACCATGTAGTAACCAAAAAAGTGTTAAATTAAAATATATTTCAGATTTGAGATATTTTAAAGTAGCCACCCTTTGCCTTGATGACAGCTTTGCACACTCTTGGCACTCTCAACCAGCTTCACCTGGAATACTTTCCAACAGTCTTGAAGGAGTTTCCACATATGCTGAGCACTTGTTGGCTGCTTTTCCTTCACTCTGCGGTACAACTCATCCCCAAACCATCTCAAATTGGGTTGAGGCCGGGTGATTGTGGACGCCAAAAGAGTTTGGAATAGAGACAAGGGGTACAAATCATATACGTATTTATTAGCATTTCATAACAAAAATTTACAAGGTAGAAAATGTGACTATGAAATCCCAAGAATATAGCTGTGTGACTAAAGTATTATGTTATGGAAATGTCCAAGATACATTCACATGGTAAGATGTGGCCTACAGTCATACAATAACAGGACATTACACATATAGTGTAGAAACGGGATCAGCCTCGATGGGGCGTAGAAACGGGGTCAGCCTCGATGGAGTGTAGAAACGGGGTCAGTCTCGATGGGGTGTAGAAACGGGGTCAGACTCGATGGGGTGTAGAAACGGGGTCAGTCTCGATGGAGTGTAGAAACGGGGTCAGTCTCGATGGAGTGTAGAAACGGGGTCAGTCTCGATGGAGTGTAGAAACGGGGTCAGTCTCGATGGAGTGTAGAAACGGGGTCAGTCTCGATGGAGTGTAAAAACGGGGTCAGTCTCGATGGAGTGTAGAAACGGGGTCAGTCTCGATGGAGTGTAGAAACGGGGTCAGTCTCGATGGAGTGTAGAAACGGGGTCAGTCTCGATGGGGTGTAGAAACGGGGTCAGTCTCGATGGAGTGTAGAAACGGGGTCAGTCTGGATGGAGTGTAGAAACGGGGTCAGTCTGGATGGAGTGTAGAAACGGGGTCAGTCTGGATGGAGTGTAGAAACGGGGTCAGTCTGGATGGGGTGTAGAAACGGGGTCAGTCTCGATGCGGTGTAGAAACGGGGTCAGTCTCGATGGGGTGTAGAAACGGGGTCAGTCTCGATGCGGTGTAGAAACGGGGTCAGTCTCGATGCGGTGTAGAAACGGGGTCAGTCTCGATGGGGTGTAGAAACGGGGTCAGTCTCGATGCGGTGTAGAAACGGGGTCAGTCTCGATGCGGTGTAGAAACGGGGTCAGTCTCGATGCAGTGTAGAAACGGGGTCAGTCTCGATGCAGTGTAGAAACGGGGTCAGTCTCGATGCAGTGTAGAAACGGGGTCAGTCTCGATGCAGTGTAGAAACGGGGTCAGTCTCGATGCAGTGTAGAAACGGGGTCAGTCTCGATGCAGTGTAGAAACGGGGTCAGTCTCGATGCAGTGTAGAAACGGGGTCAGTCTCGATGGAGTGTAGAAACGGGGTCAGTCTCGATGGAGTGTAGAAACGGGGTCAGTCTCGATGGAGTGTAGAAACGGGGTCAGTCTCGATGGAGTGTAGAAACGGGGTCAGTCTCGATGGAGTGTAGAAACGGGGTCAGTCTCGATGGAGTGTAGAAACGGGGTCAGTCTCGATGGAGTGTAGAAACGGGGTCAGTCTCGATGGAGTGTAGAAACGGGGTCAGTCTCGATGGAGTGTAGAAACGGGGTCAGTCTCGATGGAGTGTAGAAACGGGGTCAGTCTCGATGGAGTGTAGAAACGGGGTCAGTCTCGATGGAGTGTAGAAACGGGGTCAGTCTCGATGGGGTGTAGAAACGGGGTCAGTCTCGATGGGGTGTAGAAACGGGGTCAGTCTCGATGGAGTGTAGAAACGGGGTCAGTCTCGATGGAGTGTAGAAACGGGGTCAGTCTCGATGGAGTGTAGAAACGGGGTCAGCCTCGATGGAGTGTAGAAACGGGGTCAGCCTCGATGGAGTGTAGAAACGGGGTCAGTCTCGATGGAGTGTAGAAACGGGGTCAGCCTCGCTGGAGTGTAGAAACGGGGTCAGTCTCGATGGAGTGTAGAAACGGGGTCAGTCTCGATGCGGTGTAGAAACGGGGTCAGTCTCGATGCGGTGTAGAAACGGGGTCAGTCTCGATGCGGTGTAGAAACGGGGTCAGTCTCGATGCGGTGTAGAAACGGAGTCAGTCTCGATGGAGTGTAGAAACGGGGTCAGTCTCGATGGAGTGTAGAAACGGGGTCAGTCTCGATGGCGTGTAGAAACGGGGTCAGTCTCGATGGCGTGTAGAAACGGGGTCAGTCTCGATGGCGTGTAGAAACGGGGTCAGTCTCGATGGCGTGTAGAAACGGGGTCAGTCTCGATGGCGTGTAGAAACGGGGTCAGTCTCGATGGCGTGTAGAAACGGGGTCAGTCTCGATGGCGTGTAGAAACGGGGTCAGTCTCGATGGCGTGTAGAAACGGGGTCAGTCTCGATGGCGTGTAGAAACGGGGTCAGTCTCGATGGCGTGTAGAAACGGGGTCAGTCTCGATGGCGTGTAGAAACGGGGTCAGTCTCGATGCGGTGTAGAAACGGGGTCAGTCTCGATGCGGTGTAGAAACGGGGTCAGTCTCGATGCGGTGTAGAAACGGGGTCAGTCTCGATGCGGTGTAGAAACGGGGTCAGTCTCGATGCGGTGTAGAAACGGGGTCAGTCTCGATGCGGTGTAGAAACGGGGCCAGTCTCGATGCGGTGTAGAAACGGGGCCAGTCTCGATGCGGTGTAGAAACGGGGCCAGTCTCGATGCGGTGTAGAAACGGGGCCAGTCTCGATGCGGTGTAGAAACGGGGCCAGTCTCGATGCGGTGTAGAAACGGGGCCAGTCTCGATGCGGTGTAGAAACGGGGCCAGTCTCGATGCGGTGTAGAAACGGGGCCAGTCTCGATGCGGTGTAGAAACGGGGCCAGTCTCGATGCGGTGTAGAAACGGGGCCAGTCTCGATGCGGTGTAGAAACGGGGCCAGTCTCGATGCGGTGTAGAAACGGGGCCAGTCTCGATGCGGTGTAGAAACGGGGCCAGTCTCGATGCGGTGTAGAAACGGGGCCAGTCTCGATGCGGTGTAGAAACGGGGCCAGTCTCGATGCGGTGTAGAAACGGGGCCAGTCTCGATGCGGTGTAGAAACGGGGCCAGTCTCGATGCGGTGTAGAAACGGGGCCAGTCTCGATGCGGTGTAGAAACGGGGCCAGTCTCGATGCGGTGTAGAAACGGGGCCAGTCTCGATGCGGTGTAGAAACGGGGCCAGTCTCGATGCGGTGTAGAAACGGGGCCAGTCTCGATGCGGTGTAGAAACGGGGCCAGTCTCGATGCGGTGTAGAAACGGGGTCAGTCTCGATGCGGTGTAGAAACGGGGTCAGTCTCGATGCGGTGTAGAAACGGGGTCAGTCTCGATGCAGCGTAGAAACGGGGTCAGTCTCGATGCGGTGTAGAAACGGGGTCAGTCTCGATGGAGTGTAGAAACGGGGTCAGTCTCGATGGAGTGTAGAAACGGGGTCAGTCTCGATGGAGTGTAGAAACGGGGTCAGTCTCGATGGAGTGTAGAAACGGGGTCAGTCTCGATGGAGTGTAGAAACGGGGTCAGTCTCGATGGGGTGTAGAAACGGGGTCAGTCTCGATGCAGTGTAGAAACGGGGTCAGTCTTGATGCAGTGTAGAAACGGGTCAGTCTTGATGCAGTGTAGAAACGGGGTCAGTCTCTGGACCAGAGCTAGACAAAGGACAGGCAGAAGAGTAGCTCTGGTCCAGGGCCCTCTACTAGGGGGACTGAGTAACAACACTCTGGACCAGAGCTAGACAAAGGACAGACAGAAGAGTAGCTCTGGGCCTGTTCCTCTACTAGGGGGACTGAGTAACAACACTCTGGACCAGAGCTAGACAAAGGACAGACAGAAGAGTAGCTCTGGTCCAGGGCCCTCTACTAGGGGGACTGAGTAACAACACCCTGGACCAGAGCTAGACAAAGGACAGGCAGAAGAGTAGCTCTGGTCCAGGGCCCTCTACTAGGGGGACTGAGTAACAACACTCTGGACCAGAGCTAGACAAAGGACAGACAGAAGAGTAGCTCTGGTCCAGGGCCCTCTACTAGGGGGACTGAGTAACAACACCCTGGACCAGAGCTAGACAAAGGACAGACAGAAGAGTAGCTCTGGTCCAGGGCCCTCTACTAGGGGGACTGAGTAACAACACTCTGGACCAGAGCTAGACAAAGGACAGACAGAAGAGTAGCTCTGGTCCAGGGCCCTCTACTAGGGGGACTGAGTAACAACACTCTGGACCAGAGCTAGACAAAGGACAGACAGAAGAGTAGCTCTGGTCCAGGGCCCTCTACTAGGGGGACTGAGTAACAACACCCTGGACCAGAGCTAGACAAAGGACAGACAGAAGAGTAGCTCTGGTCCAGGGCCCTCTACTAGGGGGACTGAGTAACAACACTATGGACCAGAGCTAGACAAAGGACAGACAGAAGAGTAGCTCTGGGCCTGTTCCTCTACTAGGGGGACTGAGTAACAACACTCTGGACCAGAGCTAGACAAAGGACAGACAGAAGAGTAGCTCTGGTCCTGGGCCTGTTCCTCTACTAGGGGGACTGAGTAACAACACCCTGGACCAGAGCTAGACAAAGGACAGACAGAAGAGTAGCTCTGGGCCAGGGCTCAGGGGTAATATATATATACATGTATAAAGCCAGGTAACTATGATGTACCAGTTCATGTACATCAACAATACCAACAATGGTCAAAATATCATTCAAGTGTCATCATTGAAAGCTATACGTTGAGAGAAGACATTTTCAAATGACTGTAGAGTACAGTATGTAGTGAATATAACATTACAGACTGTAGAGTAGTGAATATAACATTACAGACTGTAGAGTAGTGAATATAACATTACAGACTGTAGAGTAGTGAATATAACATTACAGACAGTACACCCTATAATACTGATATTATTAGCAGGGGAAAAAATTTAACAGGGACTAAGAATAAAGTGGACAGGTTTCTAGCGTCCAGGGAGGATGTTTTAGTCAGATTAAAACAGGGACTAAGAATAAAGTGGACAGGTTTTAGTCAGATTAAAACAGGGACTAAGAATAAAGTGGACAGGTTTCTAGCATCCAGGGAGGATGTTTTAGTCAGATTAAAACAGGGACTAAGAATAAAGAGGACAGGTTTTAGTCAGATTAAAACAGGGACTAAGAATAAAGTGGACAGGTTTCTAGCATCCAGGGAGGATGTTTTAGTCAGATTAAAACAGGGACTAAGAATAAAGTGGACAGGTTTTAGTCAGATTAAAACAGGGACTAAGAATAAAGTGGACAGGTTTTAGTCAGATTAAAACAGGGACTAAGAATAAAGTGGACAGGTTTTAGTCAGATTAAAACAGGGACTAAGAATAAAGTGGACAGGTTTCTAGCATCCAGGGAGGATGTTTTAGTCAGATTAAAACAGGGACTAAGAATAAAGAGGACAGGTTTTAGTCAGATTAAAACAGGGACTAAGAATAAAGTGGACAGGTTTTAGTCAGATTAAAACAGGGACTAAGAATGAAGTGGACAGGTTTTAGTCAGATTAAAACAGGGACTAAGAATAAAGTGGACAGGTTTTAGTCAGATTAAAACAGGGACTAAGAATAAAGTGGACAGGTTTTAGTCAGATTAAAACAGGGACTAAGAATAAAGTGGACAGGTTTCTAGCGTCCAGGGAGGATGTTTTAGTCAGATTAAAACAGGATGAGACCAATGAAATAACTGCAATGCAAAGTTATATACACACACCGACTACACTAAACATTAGGAACACCAAAATATTGAGTTGTACCCCCCCTTCCCCTTCCCCCTCCCCCTCCCGCTCAGAAAAGCCTTAATTCTTCAGGGTATGGACTTCACAAGGTGTCGAAAGCAATCCACAGGGACGCTGGCCTCATGTTGACTCCAATGCTCCCCACAGTTGTGTCAAATTGGCTAGATGTCCTTTGGATGGTGATACATGCGGGAAACAGCAGCTTTGCAGTTCTTGACACAAACCGGGGCGACTGGCACTTAGTACCATACTCCGTTAAAAAAAAGGCACTTAAATATTTTTGTCTTGAAACATTCGCAATCCACGTCTCAATTGTCTCGAGGCTTGAAAGTCCTTCTTTAAACCCCGTCTCCTCCCCGTCTTCTTATACACTGATTGAAGTGGATTTAACAAGTGACATCAATAAGGGATCATAGGTTTCACCTGGATTCACCTGGTCAGTCTGTGTCATGGACAGAATAGGTGTTCTTAATGTTTTGTCCACTCAGTGTGTGTGTGAGATATATATGTGTGTGTGTGTGTGTGTGTGTGTGTGAGAGATAAATATGTGTGTGTGTGTGTGTGTGTGTGTGTGTGTGTGTGTGTGTGTGTGTGTGTGTGTGTGATATATGTGTGTGTGTGTGTGTGTGTGTGTGATATATGTGTGTGTGTGTGTGTGTGTGTGTGTGTGTGTGTGTTATATATGTGTGTGTGTGTGTGTGATATGTGTGTGTGATATGTGTGTGTGTGAGTGTGAGTGTGAGTGTGAGTGTGAGTGTGAGTGTGAGTGTGAGTGTGAGTGTGTGTGTGTGTGTGTGTGTGTGTGTGTGAGTGTGAGTGTGTGTGAGATATATATGTGATATACACATAGATACATATAACTATCCATAAAGTCCACATCAATATGCATTTATTTCTCAGTCTGTGTTTAACACAATGCTGTGTAGTTCAGCGACAACTTGGTCCTATTCATTAGGACACATCGTACTAAAATGTTTTGAAACACATACCGGAAACAAGAGTTCATCATCGGTTTTGGTGCCTAATGAATATGACTCAGTCTGTCTCCAGGGCCCACCCTGTCATCCTCCGTCTCTCCCCAGGGCCCACCCAGTCCTCCTCCGTCTCTCCCCAGGGCCCACCCAGTCCTCCTCAGTCTCTCCCCAGGGCCCACCCAGTCCTCCTCAGTCTCTCCCCAGGGCCCACCCAGTCCTCCTCAGTCTCTCCCCAGGGCCCACCCAGTCATCCTCCGTCTCTCCCCAGGGCCCACCCAGTCCTCCTCCGTCTCTCCCCAGGGCCCACCCAGTCATCCTCCGTCTCTCCCCAGGGCCCACCCAGTCATCCTCCGTCTCTCCCCAGGGCCCACCCAGTCATCCTCCGTCTCTCCCCAGGGCCCACCCAGTCATCCTCCGTCTCTCCCCAGGGCCCACCCAGTCATCCTCCGTCTCTCCCCAGGGCCCACCCAGTCCTCCTCCGTCTCTCCCCAGGGCCCACCCAGTCCTCCTCCGTCTCTCCCCAGGGCCCACCCAATCATCCCCCGTCTCTCCCCAGGGCCCACCCACTCCTCCTCCGTCTCTCCCCAGGGCCCACCCAATCATCCCCCGTCTCTCCCCAGGGCCCACCCAGTCATCCTCCGTCTCTCCCCAGGGCCCACCCAATCATCCCCCGTCTCTCTCCAGGGCCCACCCAGTCATCCCCCGTCTCTCCCCAGGGCCCACCCAGTCATCCCCCGTCTCTCTCCAGGGCCCACGCAGTCCTCCTCCGTCTCTCTCCAGGGCCCACCCAGTCCTCCTCCGTCTCTCCCCAGGGCCCACCCAATCATCCCCCGTCTCTCCCCAGGGCCCACCCAGTCATCCTCCGTCTCTCCCCAGGGCCCACCCAATCATCCCCCGTCTCTCTCCAGGGCCCACCCAGTCCTCCTCCGTCTCTCCCCAGGGCCCACCCAATCATCCCCCGTCTCTCCCCAGGGCCCACCCACTCCTCCTCCGTCTCTCCCCAGGGCCCACCCAATCATCCCCCGTCTCTCCCCAGGGCCCACCCAGTCATCCTCCGTCTCTCCCCAGGGCCCACCCAATCATCCCCCGTCTCTCTCCAGGGCCCACCCAGTCATCCCCCGTCTCTCCCCAGGGCCCACCCAGTCATCCCCCGTCTCTCTCCAGGGCCCACGCAGTCCTCCTCCGTCTCTCTCCAGGGCCCACCCAGTCCTCCTCCGTCTCTCCCCAGGGCCCACCCAATCATCCCCCGTCTCTCCCCAGGGCCCACCCAGTCATCCTCCGTCTCTCCCCAGGGCCCACCCAATCATCCCCCGTCTCTCTCCAGGGCCCACCCAGTCCTCCTCCGTCTCTCCCCAGGGCCCACCCAGTCCTCCTCCGTCTCTCCCCAGGGCCCACCCAGTCCTCCTCCGTCTCTCCCCAGGGCCCACCCGTTCATCCTCCGTCTCTCTCCAGGGCCCACCCAGTCCGCTCCACCATCGTAGTCCTGTGAGCTCGAGGACGACGGTGGCGGCGGTTCCTTGGTCTTGGGAGCGTCTTCTCTGCTGCTGGTGAAGTCTGTAGACCTCTATACAGCACGTACTTTGAAAAGAAACCAAAGAAACTGTGATTTGGGGGTGAGGGGTCAGGTCAAAGCCTAATATAAAGATAAGGGGTCAGGTCAAAGCCTAATATAAAGATAAGGGGTCAGGTCCTAATATAAAGATAAGGGGTCAGGTCCTAATATAAAGATAAGGGGTCAGGTCCTAATATAAAGATAAGGGGTCAGGTCCTAATATAAAGATAAGGGGTCAGGTCCTAATATAAAGATAAGGGGTCAGGTCCTAATATAAAGATAAGGGGTCAGGTCCTAATATAAAGATAAGGGGTCAGGTCCTAATATAAAGATAAGGGGTCAGGTCCTAATATAAAGATAAGGGGTCAGGTCCTAATATAAAGATAAGGGGTCAGGTCCTAATATAAAGATAAGGGGTCAGGTCCTAATATAAAGATAAGGGGTCAGGTCCTAATATAAAGATAAGGGGTCAGGTCCTAATATAAAGATAAGGGGTCAGGTCCTAATATAAAGATAAGGGGTCAGGTCCTAATATAAAGATAAGGGGTCAGGTCAAAGCCTAATATAATTGTCTTCAGAGGACAAATAATGTTGTTTGAATTGAAGGTGGGGCTTGGGGTTGGAAAAACCAATCAGGTAAGGAAGGAGTAGCCTGGTGGAGGGGAGGGGCTAGGATATGACATCATGAACGTCGCTGTTAGGTCGTTGTTGGCGGTTGGCCACAGGGGGGGGAGGGGCTAGGATATGACATCATGAACGTCGCTGTTAGGTCGTTGTTGGCGGTTGGCCACAGGGGGGGGAGGGGCTAGGATATGACATCATGAACGTCGCTGTTAGGTCGTTGTTGGCGGTTGGCCACAGGGGGGGGAGGGGCTAGGATATGACATCATGAACGTCGCTGTTAGGTCGTTGTTGGCGGTTGGCCACGGGGGGGGAGGGGCTAGGATATGACATCATGAACGTCGCCGTTAGGTCGTTGTTGGCGGTTGGCCACAGGGGGGGGAGGGGCTAGGATATGACATCATGAACGTCGCTGTTAGGTCGTTGTTGGCGGTTGGCCACGGGGGGGGAGGGGCTAGGATATGACATCATGAACGTCGCTGTTAGGTCGTTGTTGGCGGTTGGCCACGGGGGGGGAGGGGCTAGGATATGACATCATGAACGTCGCCGTTAGGTCGTTGTTGGCGGTTGGCCACAGGGGGGGGAGGGGCTAGGATATGACATCATGAACGTCGCTGTTAGGTCGTTGTTGGCGGTTGGCCACGGGGGGGGAGGGGCTAGGATATGACATCATGAACGTCGCTGTTAGGTCGTTGTTGGCGGTTGGCCATGGGGGGGGAGGGGCTAGGATATGACATCATGAACGTCGCCGTTAGGTCGTTGTTGGCGGTTGGCCACGGGAGGGGAGGGGCTAGGATATGACATCATGAACGTCGCTGTTAGGTCGTTGTTGGTGGTTGGCCACGGGAGGGGAGGGGCTAGGATATGACATCATGAGTGTCGCTGTTAGGTCGTTGTTGGCGGTTGGCCACAGGGGGGAGGGGCTTGCCGAAGAACTCTAAGAGAGTGAGGAGGAGGAGGAGAGAGGAGGAAGAGGAGGAGGAGGAGGAGAGAGGAGGAGACAGGACTAAATTAGCTACATCTATGTAAGGCTGGCTACTGGTTTCTGTTAGCTGAAATCAAAAAACACACAGCATGTCAGAAATGTGTTCTGACAACTTCCTGTACAATATTAACACGGTCAACGACATACAGCCCATACATGGAGATGACCTAAAGAGACAGGGCACAGCTGGCATGTAGGATATATGGAGGATCAACAGAGAGATTTAATCCAACTTCCATCAGACAGAGAAGACCATGTAGGATGACATGCTCTGTAGACAGAGGGGTAATGGGGTCAGTGGTGTTTAACATGCTCTGTAGACAGAGGTAATGGGGTCAGTGGTGTTTAACATGCTCTGTAGACAGAGGGGTAATGGGGTCAGTGGTGTTTAACATGCTCTGTAGACAGAGAGGTAATGGGGTCAGTGGTGTTTAACATGCTCTGTAGACAGAGAGGGGTAATGGGGTCAGTGGTGTTTAACATGCTCTGTAGACAGAGAGGGGTAATGGGGTCAGTGGTGTTTAACATGCTCTGTAGACAGAGAGGTAATGGGGTCAGTGGTGTTTAACATGCTCTGTAGACAGAGAGGTAATGGGGTCAGTGTTTAACATGCTCTGTAGACAGAGAGGTAATGGGGTCAGCGATGTTTAACATGCTCTGTAGACAGAGAGGTAATGGGGTCAGTGTTGTTTAACATGCTCTGTAGACAGAGAGAGGTAATGGGGTCAGTGGTGTTTAACATGCTCTGTAGACAGAGGGGTAATGGGGTCGGTGGTGTTTAACATGCTCTGTAGACAGAGAGGTAATGGGGTCAGTGGTGTTTAACATGCTCTGTAGACAGAGAGGGGTAATGGGGTCGGTGGTGTTTAACATGCTCTGTAGACAGAGAGAGGTAATGGGGTCGGTGGTGTTTAACATGCTCTGTAGACAGAGAGGTAATGGGGTCGGTGGTGTTTAACATGCTCTGTAGACAGAGGGGTAATGGGGTCATTGGTGTTTAACATGCTCTGTAGACAGAGAGGTAATGGGGTCAGTGTTGTTTAACATGCTCTGTAGACAGAGGGGTAATGGGGTCAGTGGTGTTTAACATGCTCTGTAGACAGAGAGGTAATGGGGTCGGTGGTGTTTAACATGCTCTGTAGACAGAGAGGGGTAATGGGGTCAGTGGTGTTTAACATGCTCTGTAGACAGAGAGGTAATGGGGTCAGTGGTGTTTAACATGCTCTGTAGACAGAGAGGTAATGGGGTCAGTGGTGTTTAACATGCTCTGTAGACAGAGGTAATGGGGTCAGTGTTGTTTAACATGCTCTGTAGACAGAGAGGTAATGGGGTCGGTGGTGTTTAACATGCTCTGTAGACAGAGAGGTAATGGGGTCGGTGGTGTTTAACATGCTCTGTAGACAGAGAGGGGTAATGGGGTCGGTGGTGTTTAACATGCTCTGTAGACAGAGAGGTAATGGGGTCAGTGGTGTTTAACATGCTCTGTAGACAGAGAGGTAATGGGGTCGGTGGTGTTTAACATGCTCTGTAGACAGAGGGGTAATGGGGTCAGTGTTGTTTAACATGCTCTGTAGACAGAGAGGTAACGGGGTCAGTGGTGTTTAACATGCTCTGTAGACAGAGGGGTAATGGGGTCAGTGGTGTTTAACATGCTCTGTAGACAGAGAGGTAACGGGGTCAGTGGTGTTTAACATGCTCTGTAGACAGAGAGGTAACGGGGTCAGTGGTGTTTAACATGCTCTGTAGACAGAGAGGTAATGGGGTCAGTGGTGTTTAACATGCTCTGTAGACAGAGAGGTAATGGGGTCAGTGGTGTTTAACATGCTCTGTAGACAGAGAGGTAATGGGGTCAGTGGTGTTTAACATGCTCTGTAGACAGAGAGGTAACGGGGTCAGTGGTGTTTAACATGCTCTGTAGACAGAGAGGTAATGGGGTCAGTGGTGTTTAACATGCTCTGTAGACAGAGAGGTAATGGGGTCAGTGTTGTTTAACATGCTCTGTAGACAGAGAGGGGTAATGGGGTCAGTGGTGTTTAACATGCTCTGTAGACAGAGGTAATGGGGTCAGTGGTGTTTAACATGCTCTGTAGACAGAGAGGTAATGGGGTCAGTGGTGTTTAACATGCTCTGTAGACAGAGAGGTAATGGGGTCAGCGATGTTTAACATGCTCTGTAGACAGAGAGGTAATGGGGTCAGTGGTGTTTAACATGCTCTGTAGACAGAGAGGGGTAATGGGGTCAGTGGTGTTTAACATGCTCTGTAGACAGAGAGGTAATGGGGTCAGTGTTGTTTAACATGCTCTGTAGACAGAGAGAGGTAATGGGGTCAGTGGTGTTTAACATGCTCTGTAGACAGAGGGGTAATGGGGTCGGTGGTGTTTAACATGCTCTGTAGACAGAGAGGTAATGGGGTCAGTGGTGTTTAACATGCTCTGTAGACAGAGAGGGGTAATGGGGTCGGTGGTGTTTAACATGCTCTGTAGACAGAGAGAGGTAATGGGGTCGGTGGTGTTTAACATGCTCTGTAGACAGAGAGGTAATGGGGTCAGTGGTGTTTAACATGCTCTGTAGACAGAGAGGTAATGGGGTCGGTGGTGTTTAACATGCTCTGTAGACAGAGAGGGGTAATGGGGTCAGTGGTGTTTAACATGCTCTGTAGACAGAGAGGTAATGGGGTCAGTGGTGTTTAACATGCTCTGTAGACAGAGGGGTAATGGGGTCAGTGTTGTTTAACATGCTCTGTAGACAGAGAGGTAATGGGGTCGGTGGTGTTTAACATGCTCTGTAGACAGAGGGGTAATGGGGTCAGTGGTGTTTAACATGCTCTGTAGACAGAGAGGTAATGGGGTCAGTGGTGTTTAACATGCTCTGTAGACAGAGAGGTAATGGGGTCAGTGGTGTTTAACATGGAAGAAGAGACATCAGCTGTTAGTGAAAGAGAAGAAAAAAGCAGCATGACATGAACAGGCTGCTAGATGAAGAACAGACAAGACGGTTAGTTAGTAGTTAGTTAGTGGTGGTGGAGTTAGTCAGATGACAGGTCTAGACAGTCACTTTAAACAGCATTACCAGATCGGCTCCTATCGCCAAGAGGCTCCAGTTTGGGAAGCCGAGACATTATGGGAGTAGCCCATCCCACTAAAACAACAACACAACAGATTATTAAGAGAAGCCCATCCCACTATAACAACAACACAACAGATTATTAAGAGAAGCCCATCCCACTAAAACAACACAGATTATTAAGAGAAGCCCATCCCACTATAACAACAACACAACAGATTATTAAGAGAAGCCCATCCCACTATAACAACAACACAACAGATTATTAAGAGAAGCCCATCCCACTATAACAACAACACAACAGATTATTAAGAGAAGCCCATCCCACTATAACAACAACACAACAGATTATTAAGAGAAGCCCATCCCACTAAAACAACAACACAACAGATTATTAAGAGAAGCCCATCCCACTATAACAACAACACAACAGATTATTAAGAGAAGCCCATCCCACTATAACAACAACACAACAGATTATTAAGAGAAGCCCATCCCACTATAACAACAACACAACAGATTATTAAGAGAAGCCCATCCCACTATAACAACAACACAACAGATTATTAAGAGAAGCCCATCCCACTAAAACAACAACACAGCAGATTATTAAAAGAAGCCCATCCCACTATAACAACAACACAACAGATTATTAAGAGAAGCCCATCCCACTATAACAACAACACAACAGATTATTAAGAGAAGCCCATCCCACTATAACAACAACACAACAGATTATTAAGAGAAGCCCATCCCACTAAAACAACACAACAGATTATTAAGAGAAGCCCATCCCACTATAACAACAACACAACAGATTATTAAGAGAAGCCCATCCCACTATAACAACAACACAACAGATTATTAAGAGAAGCCCATCCCACTATAACAACAACACAACAGATTATTAAGAGAAGCCCATCCTACTAAAACAACAACACAACAGATTATTAAGAGAAGCCCATCCCACTAAAACAACAACACAACAGATTATTAAGAGAAACCCATCCCACTATAACAACAACACAACAGATTATTAAGAGAAGCCAATCCCACTATAACAACAACACAACAGATTATTAAGAGAAGCCCATCCCACTATAACAACAACACAACAGATTATTAAGAGAAGCCCATCCCACTATAACAACAACACAACAGATTATTAAGAGTAGCCCATCCCACTATAACAACAACACAACAGATTATTAAGAGTAGCCCATCCCACTATAACAACAACACAACAGATTATTAAGAGAAGCCCATCCCACTATAACAACAACACAACAGATTATTAAGAGAAGCCCATCCCACTAAAACAACAACAACACAGATTATTAAGAGAAGCCCATCCCACTATAACAACAACACAACAGATTATTAAGAGAAGCTCAACCCACTAAAACAACAACACAACAGATTATTAAGAGAAGCCCATCCCACTATAACAACAACACAGATTATTAAGAGAAGCCCATCCCACTATAACAACAACACAACAGATTATTAAGAGAAGCCCATCCCACTATAACAACAACACAACAGATTATTAAGAGAAGCCCCTCCCACTAAAACAACAACACAACAGATTATTAAGAGAAGCCCATCCCACTATAACAACAACAACAGATTATTAAGAGAAGCCCATCCCACTAAAACAACAACACAACAGATTATTAAGAGAAGCCCATCCCACTATAACAACAACACAGATTATTAAGAGAAGCCCATCCCACTATAACAACAACACAACAGATTATTAAGAGAAGCCCATCCCACTAAAACAACACAGATTATTAAGAGAAGCCCATCCCACTATAACAACAACACAACAGATTATTAAGAGAAGCCCATCCCACTATAACAACAACAACACAGATTATTAAGAGAAGCCCATCCCACTATAACAACAACACAACAGATTATTAAGAGTAGCCCATCCCACTATAACAACAACACAACAGATTATTAAGAGAAGCCCATCCCACTATAACAACAACACAACAGATTATTAAGAGAAGCCCATCCCACTATAACAACAACACAACAGATTATTAAGAGAAGCCCATCCCACTATAACAACAACACAACAGATTATTAAGAGAAGCCCATCCCACTATAACAACAACACAACAGATTATTAAGAGAAGCCCATCCCACTATAACAACAACACAGATTATTAAGAGAAGCCCATCCCACTATAACAACACAACAGATTATTAAGAGAAGCCCATCCCACTATAACAACAACACAACAGATTATTAAGAGAAGCCCATCCCACTAAAACAACACAGATTATTAAGAGAAGCCCATCCCACTATAACAACAACACAACAGATTATTAAGAGAAGCCCATCCCACTATAACAACAACAACACAGATTATTAAGAGAAGCCCATCCCACTATAACAACAACACAACAGATTATTAAGAGTAGCCCATCCCACTATAACAACAACACAACAGATTATTAAGAGAAGCCCATCCCACTATAACAACACAGATTATTAAGAGAAGCCCATCCCACTATAACAACAACACAACAGATTATTAAGAGAAGCCCATCCCACTATAACAACACAGATTATTAAGAGAAGCCCATCCCACTATAACAACAACACAGATTATTAAGAGAAGCCCATCCCACTATAACAACAACACAACAGATTATTAAGAGAAGCCCATCCCACTATAACAACAACACAGATTATTAAGAGAAGCCCATCCCACTATAACAACACAACAGATTATTAAGAGAAGCCCATCCCACTAAAACAACACAACAGATTATTAAGAGAAGCCCATCCCACTATAACAACAACACAACAGATTATTAAGAGAAGCCCATCCCACTAAAACAACACAGATTATTAAGAGAAGCCCATCCCACTATAACAACACAACAGATTATTAAGAGAAGCCCATCCCACTATAACAACACAACAGATTATTAAGAGAAGCCCATCCCACTATAACAACACAACAGATTATTAAGAGAAGCCCATCCCACTATAACAACAACACAACAGATTATTAAGAGTAGCCCATCCCACTATAACAACAACACAACAGATTATTAAGAGAAGCCCATCCCACTATAACAACAACAACACAGATTATTAAGAGAAGCCCATCCCACTATAACAACAACACAACAGATTATTAAGAGAAGCCCATCCCACTATAACAACAACACAACAGATTATTAAGAGTAGCCCATCCCACTATAACAACAACACAACAGATTATTAAGAGAAGCCCATCCCACTATAACAACAACACAACAGATTATTAAGAGAAGCCCATCCCACTATAACAACAACACAACAGATTATTAAGAGAAGCCCATCCCACTATAACAACAACACAACAGATTATTAAGAGAAGCCCATCCCACTATAACAACAACACAACAGATTATTAAGAGAAGCCCATCCCACTATAACAACACAACAGATTATTAAGAGAAGCCCATCGCACTATAACAACAACACAACAGATTATTAAGAGAAGCCCATCCCACTAAAACAACAACACAACAGATTATTAAGAGAAGCCCATCCCACTATAACAACACAGATTATTAAGAGAAGCCCATCCCACTATAACAACAACACAACAGATTATTAAGAGAAGCCCATCCCACTATAACAACACAGATTATTAAGAGAAGCCCATCCCACTATAACAACAACACAACAGATTATTAAGAGAAGCCCATCCCACTATAACAACAACACAACAGATTATTAAGAGAAGCCCATCCCACTATAACAACAACAACACAGATTATTAAGAGAAGCCCATCCCACTATAACAACACAACAGATTATTAAGAGAAGCCCATCCCACTAAAACAACACAACAGATTATTAAGAGAAGCCCATCCCACTATAACAACAACACAACAGATTATTAAGAGAAGCCCATCCCACTAAAACAACACAGATTATTAAGAGAAGCCCATCCCACTATAACAACACAACAGATTATTAAGAGAAGCCCATCCCACTATAACAACACAACAGATTATTAAGAGAAGCCCATCCCACTATAACAACAACACAACAGATTATTAAGAGAAGCCCATCCCACTATAACAACAACACAACAGATTATTAAGAGAAGCCCATCCCACTATAACAACAACACAACAGATTATTAAGAGAAGCCCATCCCACTATAACAACAACACAACAGATTATTAAGAGAAGCCCATCCCACTATAACAACACAACAGATTATTAAGAAGCCCATCGCACTATAACAACAACACAACAGATTATTAAGAGAAGCCCATCCCACTAAAACAACAACACAACAGATTATTAAGAGAAGCCCATCCCACTATAACAACACAGATTATTAAGAGAAGCCCATCCCACTATAACAACAACACAACAGATTATTAAGAGAAGCCCATCCCACTATAACAACACAGATTATTAAGAGAAGCCCATCCCACTATAACAACAACACAGATTATTAAGAGAAGCCCATCCCACTATAACAACAACACAACAGATTATTAAGAGAAGCCCATCCCACTATAACAACAACAACACAGATTATTAAGAGAAGCCCATCCCACTATAACAACACAACAGATTATTAAGAGAAGCCCATCCCACTAAAACAACACAACAGATTATTAAGAGAAGCCCATCCCACTATAACAACAACACAACAGATTATTAAGAGAAGCCCATCCCACTAAAACAACACAGATTATTAAGAGAAGCCCATCCCACTATAACAACACAACAGATTATTAAGAGAAGCCCATCCCACTATAACAACACAACAGATTATTAAGAGAAGCCCATCCCACTATAACAACACAACAGATTATTAAGAGAAGCCCATCCCACTATAACAACAACACAACAGATTATTAAGAGTAGCCCATCCCACTATAACAACAACACAACAGATTATTAAGAGAAGCCCATCCCACTATAACAACAACAACACAGATTATTAAGAGAAGCCCATCCCACTATAACAACAACACAACAGATTATTAAGAGAAGCCCATCCCACTATAACAACAACACAACAGATTATTAAGAGTAGCCCATCCCACTATAACAACAACACAACAGATTATTAAGAGAAGCCCATCCCACTATAACAACAACACAACAGATTATTAAGAGAAGCCCATCCCACTATAACAACAACACAACAGATTATTAAGAGAAGCCCATCCCACTATAACAACAACACAACAGATTATTAAGAGAAGCCCATCGCACTATAACAACACAACAGATTATTAAGAGAAGCCCATCGCACTATAACAACAACACAACAGATTATTAAGAGAAGCCCATCCCACTATAACAACACAGATTATTAAGAGAAGCCCATCCCACTATAACAACACAGATTATTAAGAGAAGCCCATCCCACTATAACAACACAGATTATTAAGAGAAGCCCATCCCACTATAACAACAACACAACAGATTATTAAGAGAAGCCCATCCCACTATAACAACAACACAACAGATTATTAAGAGAAGCCCATCCCACTATAACAACAACAACACAGATTATTAAGAGAAGCCCATCCCACTATAACAACACAACAGATTATTAAGAGAAGCCCATCCCACTAAAACAACACAACAGATTATTAAGAGAAGCCCATCCCACTATAACAACAACACAACAGATTATTAAGAGAAGCCCATCCCACTAAAACAACACAGATTATTAAGAGAAGCCCATCCCACTATAACAACACAACAGATTATTAAGAGAAGCCCATCCCACTATAACAACAACAACACAGATTATTAAGAGAAGCCCATCCCACTATAACAACACAACAGATTATTAAGAGAAGCCCATCCCACTATAACAACAACACAACAGATTATTAAGAGTAGCCCATCCCACTATAACAACAACACAACAGATTATTAAGAGAAGCCCATCCCACTAAAACAACAACAACACAGATTGTTAAGAGAAGCCCATCCCACTATAACAACAACACAACAGATTATTAAGAGTAGCCCATCCCACTATAACAACAACACAACAGATTATTAAGAGAAGCCCATCCCACTATAACAACAACACAACAGATTATTAAGAGAAGCCCATCCCACTAAAACAACAACACAGATTATTAAGAGAAGCCCATCCCACTATAACAACAACACAGATTATTAAGAAAAGCCCATCCCACTAAAACAACAACACAACAGATTATTAAGAGAAGCCCATCCCACTATAACAACAACACAGATTATTAAGAGAAGCCCATCCCACTATAACAACAACACAACAGATTATTAAGAGAAGCCCATCCCACTATAACAACAACACAACAGATTATTAAGAGAAGCCCATCCCACTAAAACAACACAGATTATTAAGAGAAGCCCATCCCACTATAACAACAACACAACAGATTATTAAGAGAAGCCCATCCCACTATAACAACAACAACACAGATTATTAAGAGAAGCCCATCCCACTATAACAACAACACAACAGATTATTAAGAGAAGCCCATCCCACTAAAACAACACAGATTATTAAGAGAAGCCCATCCCACTAAAACAACACAGATTATTAAGAGAAGCCCATCCCACTATAACAACACAACAGATTATTAAGAGTAGCCCATCCCACTATAACAACAACACAACAGATTATTAAGAGAAGCCCATCCCACTATAACAACAACACAACAGATTATTAAGAGAAGCCCATCCCACTATAACAACAACACAACAGATTATTAAGAGAAGCCCATCCCACTATAACAACAACACAACAGATTATTAAGAGAAGCCCATCCCACTATAACAACAACACAACAGATTATTAAGAGAAGCCCATCCCACTATAACAACACAACAGATTATTAAGAGAAGCCCATCCCACTATAACAACAACACAACAGATTATTAAGAGAAGCCCATCCCACTAAAACAACAACACAACAGATTATTAAGAGAAGCCCATCCCACTATAACAACACAGATTATTAAGAGAAGCCCATCCCACTATAACAACAACAACACAGATTATTAAGAGAAGCCCATCCCACTATAACAACACAGATTATTAAGAGAAGCCCATCCCACTATAACAACACAGATTATTAAGAGAAGCCCATCCCACTAAAACAACAACACAACAGATTATTAAGAGAAGCCCATCCCACTAAAACAACAACACAACAGATTATTAAGAGAAGCCCATCCCACTATAACAACAACACAACAGATTATTAAGAGAAGCCCATCCCACTATAACAACAACACAACAGATTATTAAGAGAAGCCCATCCCACTATAACAACAACACAACAGATTATTAAGAGAAGCCCATCCCACTATAACAACAACAACAGATTATTAAGAGAAGCCCATCCCACTATAACAACAACACAACAGATTATTAAGAGAAGCCCATCCCACTATAACAACACAACAGATTATTAAGAGAAGCCCATCCCACTAAAACAACAACACAACAGATTATTAAGAGTAGCCCATCCCACTATAACAACAACACAACAGATTATTAAGAGTAGCCCATCCCACTATAACAACAACACAACAGATTATTAAGAGAAGCCCATCCCACTATAACAACAACACAACAGATTATTAAGAGTAGCCCATCCCACTATAACAACAACAGATTATTAAGAGTAGCCCATCCCACTATAACAACAACACAACAGATTATTAAGAGTAGCCCATCCCACTATAACAACAACACAACAGATTATTAAGAGTAGCCCATCCCACTATAACAACAACAGATTATTAAGAGTAGCCCATCCCACTATAACAACAACACAACAGATTATTAAGAGAAGCCCATCCCACTATAACAACAACACAACAGATTATTAAGAGTAGCCCATCCCACTATAACAACAACACAACAGATTATTAAGAGTAGCCCATCCCACTATAACAACAACAGATTATTAAGAGTAGCCCATCCCACTATAACAACAACAGATTATTAAGAGTAGCCCATCCCACTATAACAACAACACAACAGATTATTAAGAGTAGCCCATCCCACTATAACAACAACACAACAGATTATTAAGAGTAGCCCATCCCACTATAACAACAACACAACAGATTATTAAGAGAAGCCCATCCCACTATAACAACAACACAACAGATTATTAAGAGTAGCCCATCCCACTATAACAACAACACAACAGATTATTAAGAGAAGCCCAGCCCACTATAACAACACAACAGATTATTAAGAGAAGCCCATCCCACTAAAACAACAACACAACAGATTATTAAGAGAAGCCCATCCTACTATAACAACAACACAACAGATTATTAAGAGAAGCCCATCCCACTAAAACAACAACACAGATTATTAAGAGAAGCCCATCCCGCTAAAACAACAACACAACAGATTATTAAGAGAAGCCCATCCTACTATAACAACAACACAACAGATTATTAAGAGAAGCCCATCCCACTATAACAACAACACAACAGATTATTAAGAGTAGCCCATCCCACTATAACAACAACACAACAGATTATTAAGAGAAGCCCATCCCACTATAACAACACAACAGATTATTAAGAGAAGCCCATCCCACTATAACAACAACACAACAGATTATTAAGAGTAGCCCATCCCACTATAACAACAACACAACAGATTATTAAGAGAAGCCCATCCCACTATAACAACAACACAACAGATTATTAAGAGAAGCCCATCCCACTAAAACAACAACACAACAGATTATTAAGAGAAGCCCATCCCACTAAAACAACAACACAACAGATTATTAAGAGAAGCCCATCCCACTATAACAACAACACAACAGATTATTAAGAGAAGCCCATCCCACTAAAACAACAACACAACAGATTATTAAGAGAAGCCCATCCCACTATAACAACAACACAGATTATTAAGAGAAGCCCATCCCACTATAACAACAACAGATTATTAAGAGAAGCCCATCCCACTATAACAACAACACAACAGATTATTAAGAGAAGCCCATCCCACTATAACAACAACACAACAGATTATTAAGAGAAGCCCATCCCACTAAAACAACAACACAACAGATTATTAAGAGAAGCCCATCCCACTATAACAACAACACAACAGATTATTAAGAGAAGCCCATCCCACTAAAACAACAACACAGATTATTAAGAGTAGCCCATCCCACTATAACAACAACACAACAGATTATTAAGAGAAGCCCATCCCACTAAAACAACAACAGATTATTAAGAGAAGCCCATCCTACTATAACAACAGATTATTAAGAGAAGCCCATCCCACTAAAACAACAACACAACAGATTATTAAGAGAAGCCCATCCCACTAAAACAACAACACAACAGATTATTAAGAGAAGCCCATCCCTCTATAACAACAACACAGATTATTAAGAGTAGCCCATCCCACTAAAACAACAACACAACAGATTATTAAGAGAAGCCCATCCCACTATAACAACAACAGATTATTAAGAGAAGCCCATCCCACTATAACAACAACACAGATTATTAAGAGAAGCCCATCCCACTAAAACAACAACACAACAGATTAGTAAGAGAAGCCCATCCCACTAAAACAACAACACAACAGATTAGTAAGAGAAGCCCATCCCACTATAACAACAACACAACAGATTATTAAGAGAAGCCCATCCCACTATAACAACAACACAACAGATTATTAAGAGAAGCCCATCCCACTAAAACAACAACAACAGATTATTAAGAGTAGCCCATCCCACTATAACAACAACACAGATTATTAAGAGAAGCCCATCCCACTATAACAACAACACAACAGATTATTAAGAGAAGCCCATCCCACTATAACAACACAGATTATTAAGAGAAGCCCATCCCACTATAACAACAACACAACAGATTATTAAGAGTAGCCCATCCCACTAAAACAACACAGATTATTAAGAGAAGCCCATCCCACTATAACAACAACACAACAGATTATTAAGAGTAGCCCATCCCACTAAAACAACAACAGATTATTAAGAGTAGCCCATCCCACTATAACAACAACACAGATTATTAAGAGAAGCCCATCCCACTATAACAACAACACAACAGATTATTAAGAGTAGCCCATCCCACTATAACAACACAACAGATTATTAAGAGAAGCCCATCCCACTATAACAACAACACAACAGATTATTAAGAGAAGCCCATCCTACTATAACAACAACACAACAGATTATTAAGAGAAGCCCATCCCACTATAACAACAACACAACAGATTATTAAGAGAAGCCCATCCCACTATAACAACACAGATTATTAAGAGTAGCCCATCCCACTATAACAACACAACAGATTAGTAAGAGAAGCCCATCCCACTATAACAACAACACAACAGATTATTAAGAGTAGCCCATCCCACTATAACAACAACACAACAGATTATTAAGAGAAGCCCAGCCCACTATAACAACACAACAGATTATTAAGAGAAGCCCATCCCACTAAAACAACAACACAACAGATTATTAAGAGAAGCCCATCCTACTATAACAACAACACAACAGATTATTAAGAGAAGCCCATCCCACTAAAACAACAACACAGATTATTAAGAGAAGCCCATCCCGCTAAAACAACAACACAACAGATTATTAAGAGAAGCCCATCCTACTATAACAACAACACAACAGATTATTAAGAGAAGCCCATCCCACTATAACAACAACACAACAGATTATTAAGAGTAGCCCATCCCACTATAACAACAACACAACAGATTATTAAGAGAAGCCCATCCCACTATAACAACACAACAGATTATTAAGAGAAGCCCATCCCACTATAACAACAACACAACAGATTATTAAGAGTAGCCCATCCCACTATAACAACAACACAACAGATTATTAAGAGAAGCCCATCCCACTATAACAACAACACAACAGATTATTAAGAGAAGCCCATCCCACTAAAACAACAACACAACAGATTATTAAGAGAAGCCCATCCCACTAAAACAACAACACAACAGATTATTAAGAGAAGCCCATCCCACTATAACAACAACAACACAGATTATTAAGAGAAGCCCATCCCACTATAACAACAACACAACAGATTATTAAGAGAAGCCCATCCCACTATAACAACACAACAGATTATTAAGAGAAGCCCATCCCACTATAACAACAACACAACAGATTATTAAGAGTAGCCCATCCCACTATAACAACAACACAACAGATTATTAAGAGAAGCCCATCCCACTATAACAACAACACAACAGATTATTAAGAGAAGCCCATCCCACTAAAACAACACAGATTATTAAGAGAAGCCCATCCCACTATAACAACAACACAACAGATTATTAAGAGAAGCCCATCCCACTATAACAACAACAACACAGATTATTAAGAGAAGCCCATCCCACTATAACAACAACACAACAGATTATTAAGAGAAGCCCATCCCACTAAAACAACACAGATTATTAAGAGAAGCCCATCCCACTAAAACAACACAGATTATTAAGAGAAGCCCATCCCACTATAACAACACAACAGATTATTAAGAGTAGCCCATCCCACTATAACAACAACACAACAGATTATTAAGAGAAGCCCATCCCACTATAACAACAACACAACAGATTATTAAGAGAAGCCCATCCCACTATAACAACAACACAACAGATTATTAAGAGAAGCCCATCCCACTATAACAACAACACAACAGATTATTAAGAGAAGCCCATCCCACTATAACAACAACACAACAGATTATTAAGAGAAGCCCATCCCACTATAACAACACAACAGATTATTAAGAGAAGCCCATCCCACTATAACAACAACACAACAGATTATTAAGAGAAGCCCATCCCACTAAAACAACAACACAACAGATTATTAAGAGAAGCCCATCCCACTATAACAACACAGATTATTAAGAGAAGCCCATCCCACTATAACAACAACAACACAGATTATTAAGAGAAGCCCATCCCACTATAACAACACAGATTATTAAGAGAAGCCCATCCCACTATAACAACACAGATTATTAAGAGAAGCCCATCCCACTAAAACAACAACACAACAGATTATTAAGAGAAGCCCATCCCACTAAAACAACAACACAACAGATTATTAAGAGAAGCCCATCCCACTATAACAACAACACAACAGATTATTAAGAGAAGCCCATCCCACTATAACAACAACACAACAGATTATTAAGAGAAGCCCATCCCACTATAACAACAACACAACAGATTATTAAGAGAAGCCCATCCCACTATAACAACAACAACAGATTATTAAGAGAAGCCCATCCCACTATAACAACAACACAACAGATTATTAAGAGAAGCCCATCCCACTATAACAACACAACAGATTATTAAGAGAAGCCCATCCCACTAAAACAACAACACAACAGATTATTAAGAGTAGCCCATCCCACTATAACAACAACACAACAGATTATTAAGAGTAGCCCATCCCACTATAACAACAACACAACAGATTATTAAGAGAAGCCCATCCCACTATAACAACAACACAACAGATTATTAAGAGTAGCCCATCCCACTATAACAACAACAGATTATTAAGAGTAGCCCATCCCACTATAACAACAACACAACAGATTATTAAGAGTAGCCCATCCCACTATAACAACAACACAACAGATTATTAAGAGTAGCCCATCCCACTATAACAACAACAGATTATTAAGAGTAGCCCATCCCACTATAACAACAACACAACAGATTATTAAGAGAAGCCCATCCCACTATAACAACAACACAACAGATTATTAAGAGTAGCCCATCCCACTATAACAACAACACAACAGATTATTAAGAGTAGCCCATCCCACTATAACAACAACAGATTATTAAGAGTAGCCCATCCCACTATAACAACAACAGATTATTAAGAGTAGCCCATCCCACTATAACAACAACACAACAGATTATTAAGAGTAGCCCATCCCACTATAACAACAACACAACAGATTATTAAGAGTAGCCCATCCCACTATAACAACAACAGATTATTAAGAGTAGCCCATCCCACTATAACAACAACACAACAGATTATTAAGAGAAGCCCATCCTACTATAACAACAACACAACAGATTATTAAGAGAAGCCCATCCCACTATAACAACAACACAACAGATTATTAAGAGTAGCCCATCCCACTATAACAACAACACAACAGATTATTAAGAGAAGCCCATCCCACTATAACAACAACACAACAGATTATTAAGAGAAGCCCATCCCACTAAAACAACAACACAACAGATTATTAAGAGAAGCCCATCCCACTAAAACAACAACACAACAGATTATTAAGAGAAGCCCATCCCACTATAACAACAACACAACAGATTATTAAGAGAAGCCCATCCCACTAAAACAACAACACAACAGATTATTAAGAGAAGCCCATCCCACTATAACAACAACACAGATTATTAAGAGAAGCCCATCCCACTATAACAACAACAGATTATTAAGAGAAGCCCATCCCACTATAACAACAACACAACAGATTATTAAGAGAAGCCCATCCCACTATAACAACAACACAACAGATTATTAAGAGAAGCCCATCCCACTAAAACAACAACACAACAGATTATTAAGAGAAGCCCATCCCACTATAACAACAACACAACAGATTATTAAGAGAAGCCCATCCCACTAAAACAACAACACAGATTATTAAGAGTAGCCCATCCCACTATAACAACAACACAACAGATTATTAAGAGAAGCCCATCCCACTAAAACAACAACAGATTATTAAGAGAAGCCCATCCTACTATAACAACAGATTATTAAGAGAAGCCCATCCCACTAAAACAACAACACAACAGATTATTAAGAGAAGCCCATCCCACTAAAACAACAACACAACAGATTATTAAGAGAAGCCCATCCCACTATAACAACAACACAGATTATTAAGAGTAGCCCATCCCACTAAAACAACAACACAACAGATTATTAAGAGAAGCCCATCCCACTATAACAACAACAGATTATTAAGAGAAGCCCATCCCACTATAACAACAACACAGATTATTAAGAGAAGCCCATCCCACTAAAACAACAACACAACAGATTAGTAAGAGAAGCCCATCCCACTAAAACAACAACACAACAGATTAGTAAGAGAAGCCCATCCCACTATAACAACAACACAACAGATTATTAAGAGAAGCCCATCCCACTATAACAACAACACAACAGATTATTAAGAGAAGCCCATCCCACTAAAACAACAACAACAGATTATTAAGAGTAGCCCATCCCACTATAACAACAACACAGATTATTAAGAGAAGCCCATCCCACTATAACAACAACACAACAGATTATTAAGAGAAGCCCATCCCACTATAACAACACAGATTATTAAGAGAAGCCCATCCCACTATAACAACAACACAACAGATTATTAAGAGTAGCCCATCCCACTAAAACAACACAGATTATTAAGAGAAGCCCATCCCACTATAACAACAACACAACAGATTATTAAGAGTAGCCCATCCCACTAAAACAACACAACAGATTATTAAGAGTAGCCCATCCCACTATAACAACAACACAGATTATTAAGAGAAGCCCATCCCACTATAACAACAACACAACAGATTATTAAGAGTAGCCCATCCCACTATAACAACACAACAGATTATTAAGAGAAGCCCATCCCACTATAACAACAACACAACAGATTATTAAGAGAAGCCCATCCTACTATAACAACAACACAACAGATTATTAAGAGAAGCCCATCCCACTATAACAACAACACAACAGATTATTAAGAGAAGCCCATCCCACTATAACAACACAGATTATTAAGAGTAGCCCATCCCACTATAACAACACAACAGATTAGTAAGAGAAGCCCATCCCACTATAACAACAACACAACAGATTATTAAGAGTAGCCCATCCCACTATAACAACAACACAACAGATTATTAAGAGAAGCCCAGCCCACTATAACAACACAACAGATTATTAAGAGAAGCCCATCCCACTAAAACAACAACACAACAGATTATTAAGAGAAGCCCATCCTACTATAACAACAACACAACAGATTATTAAGAGAAGCCCATCCCACTAAAACAACAACACAGATTATTAAGAGAAGCCCATCCCGCTAAAACAACAACACAACAGATTATTAAGAGAAGCCCATCCTACTATAACAACAACACAACAGATTATTAAGAGAAGCCCATCCCACTATAACAACAACACAACAGATTATTAAGAGTAGCCCATCCCACTATAACAACAACACAACAGATTATTAAGAGAAGCCCATCCCACTATAACAACACAACAGATTATTAAGAGAAGCCCATCCCACTATAACAACAACACAACAGATTATTAAGAGTAGCCCATCCCACTATAACAACAACACAACAGATTATTAAGAGAAGCCCATCCCACTATAACAACAACACAACAGATTATTAAGAGAAGCCCATCCCACTAAAACAACAACACAACAGATTATTAAGAGAAGCCCATCCCACTAAAACAACAACACAACAGATTATTAAGAGAAGCCCATCCCACTATAACAACAACACAACAGATTATTAAGAGAAGCCCATCCCACTAAAACAACAACACAACAGATTATTAAGAGAAGCCCATCCCACTATAACAACAACACAGATTATTAAGAGAAGCCCATCCCACTATAACAACAACAGATTATTAAGAGAAGCCCATCCCACTATAACAACAACACAACAGATTATTAAGAGAAGCCCATCCCACTATAACAACAACACAACAGATTATTAAGAGAAGCCCATCCCACTATAACAACAACACAACAGATTATTAAGAGAAGCCCATCCCACTAAAACAACAACACAGATTATTAAGAGTAGCCCATCCCACTATAACAACAACACAACAGATTATTAAGAGAAGCCCATCCCACTAAAACAACAACAGATTATTAAGAGAAGCCCATCCTACTATAACAACAGATTATTAAGAGAAGCCCATCCCACTAAAACAACAACACAACAGATTATTAAGAGAAGCCCATCCCACTAAAACAACAACACAACAGATTATTAAGAGAAGCCCATCCCACTATAACAACAACACAGATTATTAAGAGTAGCCCATCCCACTATAACAACAACAGATTATTAAGAGAAGCCCATCCCACTATAACAACAACACAGATTATTAAGAGAAGCCCATCCCACTAAAACAACAACACAACAGATTAGTAAGAGAAGCCCATCCCACTAAAACAACAACACAACAGATTAGTAAGAGAAGCCCATCCCACTAAAACAACAACACAACAGATTAGTAAGAGAAGCCCATCCCACTATAACAACAACACAACAGATTATTAAGAGAAGCCCATCCCACTATAACAACAACACAACAGATTATTAAGAGAAGCCCATCCCACTAAAACAACAACAACAGATTATTAAGAGTAGCCCATCCCACTATAACAACAACACAGATTATTAAGAGAAGCCCATCCCACTATAACAACAACACAACAGATTATTAAGAGAAGCCCATCCCACTATAACAACACAGATTATTAAGAGAAGCCCATCCCACTATAACAACAACACAACAGATTATTAAGAGTAGCCCATCCCACTAAAACACAGATTATTAAGAGAAGCCCATCCCACTATAACAACAACACAACAGATTATTAAGAGTAGCCCATCCCACTAAAACAACAACAGATTATTAAGAGTAGCCCATCCCACTATAACAACAACACAGATTATTAAGAGACGCCCATCCCACTATAACAACAACACAACAGATTATTAAGAGTAGCCCATCCCACTATAACAACACAACAGATTATTAAGAGAAGCCCATCCCACTATAACAACAACACAACAGATTATTAAGAGAAGCCCATCCTACTATAACAACAACACAACAGATTATTAAGAGAAGCCCATCCCACTATAACAACAACACAACAGATTATTAAGAGAAGCCCATCCCACTATAACAACACAGATTATTAAGAGTAGCCCATCCCACTATAACAACACAACAGATTAGTAAGAGAAGCCCATCCCACTATAACAACAACACAACAGATTATTAAGAGAAGCCCATCCCACTATAACAACACAGATTATTAAGAGTAGCCCATCCCACTAAAACAACAACACAACAGATTATTAAGAGTAGCCCATCCCACTATAACAACACAACAGATTATTAAGAGTAGCCCATCCCACTATAACAACAACAGATTATTAAGAGAAGCCCATCCCACTATAACAACAACACAACAGATTATTAAGAGAAGCCCATCCTACTATAACAACAACACAACAGATTAGTAAGAGAAGCCCATCCCACTAAAACAACAACTAAATCAACATGTTCATTAATACTGATTAAACTGTGTTCCAGCCCAGTCATTGGTCTGCCACACCTACGCAATGTTTAAGTGTGTGTGTGTGTGTGTGTGTGTGTGTGTGTGTGTGTGTGTGTGTGTGTGTGTGTGTGTGTGTGTGTCTCACCAGGTAGTGGTGGAGGTGTGGGGCTCTCGGGGCCCGCTGTTTCCTCCGTCCTCAGAGGGTCCACTCTGTGTTTCCTCTTCAGTCTCAGTTTACTAGTCTTCTTCTTAGTCTGCTCCACTGATACTGCGCTGCTCTCTGGAGTCTGTCTCTCGCTGTCCTCTTCCTCCTCCTCCTCTTCCTCTTCCTGCCCTCCTTCGCTGGCATCGTTGGCACCCCCACCCTGCCCTCCTGTCTGTCTCTTCTTCAGCTTGTCTTCATTCTGCATGGATGGAACACACATGGCACACACCCATTAATACAGCTGGAACCACCCCATGGCATTAATACAGCTGGAACACCCCATGGCATTAATACAGCTGGAACCACCCCCTGGCATTAATACAGCTGGAACCACCCCATGGCATTAATACAGCTGGAACACCCCATGACATTAATACAGCTGGAACCACCCCATGGCATTAATACAGCTGGAACCACCCCATGGCATTAATACAGCTGGAACCACCCCCTGGCATTAATACAGCTGGAACCACCCCATGGCATTAATACAGCTGGAACCACCCCATGGCATTAATACAGCTGGAACCACCCCATGGCATTAATACAGCTGGAACCACCCCCTGGCGTTAATACAGCTGGAACCACCCCCTGGCGTTAATACAGCTGGAACCACCCCCTGGCATTAATACAGCTGGAACCACCCCCTGGCATTAATACAGCTGGAACCACCCCATGGCATTAATACAGCTGGAACCACCCCATGGCATTAATACAGCTGGAACCACCCCATGACATTAATACAGCTGGAACCACCCCCTGGCATTAATACAGCTGGAACCACCCCATGGCATTAATACAGCTGGAACCACCCCATGACATTAATACAGCTGGAACCACCCCATGGCATTAATACAGCTGGAACCACCCCCTGGCGTTAATACAGCTGGAACCACCCCCTGGCATTAATACAGCTGGAACCATCCCCATGGCATTAATACAGCTGGAACCACCCCATGGCATTAATACAGCTGGAACACCCCATGGCATTAATACAGCTGGAACACCCCATGGCATTAATACAGCTGGAACCACCCCATGGCATTAATACAGCTGGAACCACCCCCTGGCATTAATACAGCTGGAACCACCCCCTGGCATTAATACAGCTGGAAACACCCCACGGCATTAATACAGCTGGAACCACCCCCTGGCATTAATACAGCTGGAACCACCCCCTGGCATTAATACAGCTGGAACACCCCATGGCATTAATACAGCTGGAACCACCCCATGACATTAATACAGCTGGAACACCCCCTGGCATTAATACAGCTGGAACCACCCCATGGCATTAATACAGCTGGAACCACCCCATGGCATTAATACAGCTGGAACCACCCCATGGCATTAATACAGCTGGAACACCCCCTGGCATTAATACAGCTGGAACCACCCCATGGCATTAATACAGCAGGAACCACCCCCTGGCGTTAATACAGCTGGAAACACCACATGACATTAATACAGCTGGAACACCCCCTGGCGTTAATACAGCTGGAACCACCCCCTAAAATTAATACAGCTGGAACCACCCCATGGCATTAATACAGCTGGAACCACCCCATGGCATTAATACAGCTGGAAACACCCCATGGCATTAATACAGCTGGAACCACCCCCTGGCGTTAATACAGTTGGAACACCCCCTGGCGTTAATACAGTTGGAATACCCCCTGGCGTTAATACAGCTGGAACACCCCCTGGCGTTAATACAGCTGGAACCACCCCCTGGCGTTAATACAGTTGGAACACCCCCTGGCGTTAATACAGTTGGAACACCCCCTGGCGTTAATACAGCTGGAACACCCCATGGCGTTAATACAGCTGGAAACACCCCGTGGCATTAATACAGCTGGAAACACCCCATGGCATTAATACAGCTGGAACCACCCCATGGCGTTAATACAGCTGGAAACACCCCATGGCATTAATACAGCTGGAAACACCCCGTGGAATTAATACAGCTGGAACCACCCCATGGCATTAATACAGCTGGAACCACCCCATGGCATTAATACAGCTGGAACCACCCCCTGGCATTAATACAGCTGGAACCACCCCGTGGAATTAATACAGCTGGAACCACCCCATGGCATTAATACAGCTGGAAACACCCCATGGCATTAATACAGCTGGAAACACCCCATGGCATTAATACAGCTGGAACCACCCCATGGCGTTAATACAGCTAGAAACACCCCCTGGCATTAATACAGCTGGAACCACCCCATGGCATTAATACAGCTGGAAACACCCCATGGCATTAATACAGCTGGAAACACCACATGGCATTAATACAGCTGGAACCACCCCATGGCATTAATACAGCTGGAACCACCCCATGGCATTAATACAGCTGGAAACACCCCATGGCATTAACACAGCTAGAACCACCCCGTGGCATTAATACAGCTGGAACCCCCCCATGGCATTAATACAGCTGGAAACACCCCATGGCATACACACATTAACACAGCTGGAACACCCCATGGCATTAATACAGCTAGAACCACCCCATGGCATTAATACAGCTGGAACCACCCCTGACATTAATACAGCTGGAACACCCCATGGCATTAATACAGCTGGAACCACCCCTGACATTAATACAGCTGGAACACCCCATGGCATTAATACAGCTGGAACACCCCATGGCATTAATACAGCTGGAACCACTCCATGGCATTAATACAGCTGGAAACACCCCATGGCGTTAATACAGCTGGAAACACCACATGGCATTAATACAGCTGGAACACCCCATGGCATTAATTCAGCTGGAACACCCCATGGCATTAATACAGCTGGAACACCCCATGGCATTAATACAGCTGGAAACACCCCCTGGCATTAATACAGCTGGAAACACCCCCTGGCATTAATACAGCTGGAAACACCCCATGGCATTAATACAGCTGGAACACCCCCTGGCGTTAACACAGCTGGAACCACCCCCTGGCATTAATACAGCTGGAACCACCCCACGGCGTTAATACAGCTGGAACCACCCCCTGGCATTAATACAGCTGGAAACACCCCATGGCATTAATACAGCTGGAAACACCCCATGGCATTAATACAGCTGGAAACACCCCATGGCATTAATACAGCTGGAACCACCCCATGACATTAATACAGCTGGAACCACCCCATGGCATTAATACAGCTGGAACCACCCCATGGCATTAATACAGCTGGAACCACCCCATGGCATTAATACAGCTGGAAACACCCCATGGCATTAATACAGCTGGAACCACCCCATGGCATTAATACAGCTGGAACCACCCCATGACATTAATACAGCTGGAAACACCCCATGACATTAATACAGCTGGAAACACCCCATGGCATTAATACAGCTGGAAACACCCCATGGCATTAATACAGCTGGAACCACCCCATGACATTAATACAGCTGGAACCACCCCATGGCATTAATACAGCTGGAACCACCCCATGACATTAATACAGCTGGAACCACCCCATGGCATTAATACAGCTGGAACCACCCCATGGCGTTAATACAGCTGGAACCACCCCATGGCATTAATACAGCTGGAACCACCCCACGGCATTAATACAGCTGGAACCACCCCATGTCATTAATACGGCTGGAACCACCCCATGGCATTAATACAGCTGGAAACACCCCATGGCATTAATACAGCTGGAACCACCCCATGGCATACACACATTAACACAGCTGGAACACCCAACCCATTGACTGTGCGGCTCAAATGGCACCCTATTCCCTAAAGGGGACACTACAACGAACACATAGGGCTCAGATCAAAACTAGTGCACTACATAGGGAATAGGGTGCCATAGGGCTCAGATCAAAACTAGTGCACTACATAGGGAATAGGGTTCTATAGGGCACTGGTCAAAACTAGTGCACTATATAGGGAATAGGGTTCTATAGGGCTCTGGTCAAAACTAGTGCACTATATAGGGAATAGGGTTCTATAGGGCTCTGGTCAAAACTAGTGCACTACATAGGGAATAGGGTTCTATAGGGCTCTGGTCTAAACTAGTGCACTATATAGGGAATAGGGTTCTACAGGGCTCTGGTCAAAACTAGTGCACCACATAGGGAATAGGGTTCTATAGGGCTCTGGTCTAAAGTAGTGCACTACATTGGGAATAGGGTTCTATAGGGCTCTGGTCAAAACTAGTGCACTACATAGGGAACAGGGTGCCATAGGGCTCTGGTCAAAACTAGTGCACTACGTAGGGAGCCATTTCAAAACAAATCAACAAAAGTGATGCTGATTGACCCAGTGTATTCCACACCTCATTGATGACGTTGCCTATTGGCTGGAAGGGGCTGGGTACGTCGTCGGTCTCCTCCTCCTCCTGCAGTGTCCGACCCTCCCTCTCCGCCTCCTCTCTCTCCTGACGGTCTCTGGGAACAGGGAAACAAAAAGGACTTTATTTTTACCTAACATTTTAACTAGGCAAGTCAATGACAGCCTAAAATTCAGCTGGTTAATGTTCCTGTCACTAAGGTGTGATATCTCTCCTAACCAGCTGGTTAATGTCACTAAGGTGTGATATCTCTCCTATTGTCTACTGTATTGTCCCTGTCACTAAGGTGTGATCTCTCTCCTATTGTCTACTGTATTGTCCCTGTCACTAAGGTGTGATCTCTCTCCTATTGTCTACTGTATTGTCCCTGTCACTAAGGTGTGATATCTCTCCTATTGTCTACTGTATTGTTCCTGGTTCGTTTCTTAACCTCCATTGATGCTGCAACACAACGTCCCCACGGGCATAGTAAAGTTCCTCTCTCCTCCTCTCCACCTCCTCCTCCCCTCCTCCTCCACACCTCTCCTCTTCTCCTCCTCCCCCTCCCTCCTCCCCTCCCTCCTCCCCTCCTCCTCCACACCTCTCCTCTTCTCCTCATCCACCTCCCCCTCACCTCTCCTCCTCCTCCTCCTCCCCCTCTCCTCCTCCTCCTCCTCCCCCTCACCTCCTCCTCCTCCTCCTCCTCCCCCTCACCTCTCCTCCTCCTCCCCCTCACCTCTCCTCCTCCTCCTCCCCCTCACCTCTCCTCCTCCTCCTCCCCCTCACCTCTCCTCCCCCTCACCTCTCCTCCTCCTCCCCCTCACCTCTCCTCCTCCTCCCCCTCACCTCTCCTCCTCCTCCCCTCACCTCTCCTCCTCCTCCCCCTCACCTCTCCTCCTCCTCCTCCCCCTCACCTCTCCTCCTCCTCCTCCCCCTCACCTCTCCTCCTCCTCCCCCTCACCTCTCCTCCTCCTCCCCCTCACCTCTCCTCCTCCTCCTCCCCCTCACCTCTCCTCCCCCTCACCTCTCCTCCCCCTCACCTCTCCTCCTCCTCCTCACCTCTCCTCCCCCTCACCTCTCCTCCCCCTCACCTCTCCTCCTCCTCCTCCCCCTCACCTCCCCCTCACCTCTCCTCCTCCTCCTCCCCCTCACCTCTCCTCCCCCTCACCTCTCCTCCCCCTCACCTCTCCTCCCCCTCACCTCTCCTCCCCCTCACCTCTCCTCCCCCTCACCTCTCCTCCTCCTCCTCCCCCTCACCTCTCCTCCTCCTCCTCCCCCTCACCTCTCCTCCTCCTCCTCCTCCTCCTCCTCCCCCTCACCTCTCCTCCTCCTCCTCCTCCCCCTCACCTCTCCTCCCCTCTCCTCCTCCTCCTCCCCCTCACCTCTCCTCCTCCTCCTCCCCCTCACCTCTCCTCCTCCTCCTCCTCCTCCCCCTCACCTCTCCTCCTCCTCCTCCTCCTCCCCCTCACCTCTCCTCCTCCTCCTCCCCCTCACCTCTCCTCCTCCTCCTCCTCCCCCTCACCTCTCCTCCTCCTCCTCCTCCCCCTCACCTCTCCTCCTCCTCCTCCCTCACCTCTCCTCCTCCTCCTCCCTCACCTCTCCTCCTCCTCCTCACCTCTCCTCCTCCTCCTCACCTCTCCTCCTCCCCCTCACCTCTCCTCCTCCCCCTCACCTCTCCTCCTCCCCCTCACCTCTCCTCCTCCCCCTCACCTCTCCTCCTCCTCCTCCCCCTCACCTCTCCTCCTCCTCCTCCCCCTCACCTCTCCTCCTCCTCCTCCCCCTCACCTCTCCTCCTCCTCCCCCTCACCTCTCCTCCCGTATCCTCCCCCTCACCTCTCCTCCTCCTCCTCCCCCTCACCTCTCCTCCCGTATCCTCACCTCTCCTCCCGTATCCTCACCTCTCCTCCCGTATCCTCCGTACTCTCTCCTGTCTCTCTTTCTTCTCCTGTTCCTCCTGAGCCCTCTGTTCGGCCGTGTCCTTCCGGACGCGTTCAGAGATGGCTTCGTAGTCTTTAGCGATGTTGTTGAGCAGCCAGTTGAGTCCGTTCCTGATGGACTTGTCCCCCTTCTTACCACGGCCCAGAACAGCAGAACACGGCTCCTGAAAACACACAGGAAGTCAGACGGATAGAGAGACAATGTCACACAACATTTGATTTCTTAACTCATATATTTTATAGACAGCTATTCTCACAAGAGAGAGAACAATAGGGAGGGGTCATTGTTGACACCAAGAGGAACTCTTTGCTAATATAATGTATGAAGAACAATCCTGACCAGCTGCAACACGGTACAGCCTCAAAGCCACAGTACTACAGTTACTACAGGTGTAGTTTAACAAGGTAAAGCCTCATAGCCACAGTACTACAGTTACTACAGGTGTAGTTTAACAAGGTAAAGCCTCATAGCCACAGTACTACAGTTACTACAGGTGTAGTTTAACAAGGTACAGCCTCATAGCCACAGTACTACAGTTACTACAGGTGTAGTTTAACAAGGTAAAGCCTCATAGCCACAGTACTACAGGTGTAGTTTAACAAGGTAAAGCCTCATAGCCACAGTACTACAGGTGTAGTTTAACAAGGTAAAGCCTCATAGCCACAGTACTACAGTTACTACAGGTGTAGTTTAACAAGGTAAAGCCTCATAGCCACAGTACTACAGTTACTACAGGTGTAGTTTAACAAGGTAAAGCCTCATAGCCACAGTACTACAGTTACTACAGGTGTAGTTTAACAAGGTAAAGCCACAGTACTACAGTTACTACAGGTGTAGTTTAACAAGGTAAAGCCTCATAGCCACAGTACTACAGTTACTACAGGTGTAGTGTAACAAGGTAAAGCCTCATAGCCACAGTACTACAGTTACTACAGGTGTAGTTTAACAAAATAAAGCCACAGTACTACAGTTACTACAGGTGTAGTGTAACAAGGTAAAGCCTCATAGCCACAGTACTACAGGTGTAGTTTAACAGGGTACAGCCTCATAGCCACAGTACTACAGGTGTAGTTTAACAAGGTAAAGCCTCATAGCCACAGTACTACAGTTACTACAGGTGTAGTTTAACAAGGTAAAGCCTCATAGCCACAGTACTACAGTTACTACAGGTGTAGTTTAACAAGGTAAAGCCTCATAGCCACAGTACTACAGTTACTACAGGTGTAGTTTAACAAGGTAAAGCCTCATAGTCACAGTACTACAGTTACTACAGGTGTAGTTTAACAAGGTAAAGCCTCATAGCCACAGTACTACAGGTGTAGTTTAACAAGGTAAAGCCTCATAGCCACAGTACTACAGTTACTACAGGTGTATTATAACAAGGTAAAGTCTCATAGCCACAGTACTACAGGTGTATTATAACAAGGTAAAGCTTCATAGCCACAGTACTACAGTTACTACAGGTGTAGTTTAACAAGGTAAAGCCTCATAGCCACAGTACTACAGTTACTACAGGTGTAGTGTAACAAGGTAAAGTCTCATAGCCACAGTACTACAGTTACTACAGGTGTAGTTTAACAAGGTAAAGCCTCATAGCCACAGTACTACAGTTACTACAGGTGTAGTTTAACAAGGTAAAGCCTCATAGCCACAGTACTACAGTTACTACAGGTGTATTATAACAAGGTAAAGCCTCATAGCCACAGTACTACAGTTACTACAGGTGTATTATAACAAGGTAAAGCCTCATAGCCACAGTACTACAGGTGTAGTTTAACAAGGTAAAGCCTCATAGCCACAGTACTACAGGTGTAGTGTAACAAGGTAAAGCCACAGTACTACAGTTACTACAGGTGTAGTGTAACAAGGTAAAGCCTCATAGCCACAGTACTACAGTTACTACAGGTGTAGTTTAACAAGGTAAAGCCTCATAGCCACAGTACTACAGTTACTACAGGTGTAGTTTAACAAGGTAAAGCCTCATAGCCACAGTACTACAGTTACTACAGGTGTAGTATAACAAGGTACAGCCTCATAGCCACAGTACTACAGTTACTACAGGTGTAGTATAACAAGGTAAAGCCTCATAGCCACAGTACTACAGGTGTAGTATAACAAGGTAAAGCCTCATAGCCACAGTACTACAGTTACTACAGGTGTAGTTTAACAAGGTAAAGCCTCATAGCCACAGTACTACAGTTACTACAGGTGTAGTATAACAAGGTAAAGCCTCATAGCCACAGTACTACAGGTGTAGTATAACAAGGTAAAGCCTCATAGCCACAGTACTACAGTTACTACAGGTGTAGTTTAACAAGGTAAAGCCTCATAGCCACAGTACTACAGTTACTACAGGTGTAGTATAACAAGGTAAAGCCTCATAGCCACAGTACTACAGTTACTACAGGTGTAGTTTAACAAGGTAAAGCCTCATAGCCACAGTACTACAGTTACTACAGGTGTAGTTTAACAAGGTAAAGCCTCATAGCCACAGTACTACAGTTACTACAGGTGTAGTATAACAAGGTACAGCCTCATAGCCACAGTACTACAGTTACTACAGGTGTAGTATAACAAGGTAAAGCCTCATAGCCACAGTACTACAGGTGTAGTATAACAAGGTAAAGCCTCATAGCCACAGTACTACAGTTACTACAGGTGTAGTTTAACAAGGTAAAGCCTCATAGCCACAGTACTACAGTTACTACAGGTGTAGTATAACAAGGTAAAGCCTCATAGCCACAGTACTACAGGTGTAGTATAACAAGGTAAAGCCTCATAGCCACAGTACTACAGTTACTACAGGTGTAGTTTAACAAGGTAAAGCCTCATAGCCACAGTACTACAGTTACTACAGGTGTAGTATAACAAGGTAAAGCCTCATAGCCACAGTACTACAGTTACTACAGGTGTAGTTTAACAAGGTAAAGCCTCATAGCCACAGTACTACAGTTACTACAGGTGTAGTTTAACAAGGTAAAGCCTCATAGCCACAGTACTACAGTTACTACAGGTGTAGTACTACAAGGTAAAGCCACAGTACTACAGTTACTACAGGTGTAGTTTAACAAGGTAAAGCCACAGTACTACAGTACTACAGGTGTAGTACTTCAAGGTAAAGCCACAGTACTTCAGTAACTACAGGTGAAGTATTGAGAGAAACCACAGCATCACTCACGATCTGACAGAGACACTTGTTCTCGTTCACTAGCTTCTCCAATGACAGGTTCTCGATGATGTCTGCCTCAGCCAATGCCCCGTCCCGATCCTGCTTGTTAGCCAATCTGTGGAGATGACAGGGATATGTCAGAAACAGGTGTCAGACAGCAGGTGGCGTGTGTGTGTGTGTGTGTGTGTGTGTGTGTGTGTGTGTTGGTTCTTCTATCCTTGTGGGGACCTACAATCTCAGAAATCCCCGACAAGGATCGTAAAACAAGGGAAATTCTCCCTCGTCCCAATGAGGACAAAGGCTATTTGAAGCTTAAGAGGTTTAGGGTTACAATTAGGCTTAGAATTAGGGTACGAGGTTAGCGGTTACGGGAAAGGTAAGGGAAAATAGTTTTTTTTTGTAATAGAAATGAATTGTAGGAGGATGAGGATGTGAGACAGAAACATATGGAGTGGGGGGAGGATACTTCAGGATCAAATGCAGCCAGTCAGGCTTCTGGAACTATAGTTGGATTCCTGCTAACATGGATTCCCTTTCACAACAAGTTGTTCAGGAACTACAGTTGGATTCCTGCTAACATGGATTCCCTTTCACAACAAGTTGTTCAGGAACTATAGTTGGATTCCTGCTAACATGGATTCCCTTTCACAACAAGTTGTTCAGGAACTATAGTTGGATTCCTGCTAACATGGATTCCCTTTCACAACAAGTTGTTCTGGAACTATAGTTGGATTCCTGCTAACATGGATTCCCTTTCACAACAAGTTGTTCAGGAACTACAGTTGGATTCTCTTTCACAACAAGTTGTTCAGGAACTACAGTTGGATTCTCTTTCACAACAAGTTGTTCAGGAACTACAGTTGGATTCTCTTTCACAACAAGTTGTTCTGGAACTACAGTTGGATTCTCTTTCACAACAAGTTGTTCTGGAACTACAGTTGGATTCTCTTTCACAACAAGTTGTTCTGGAACTACAGTTGGATTCTCTTTCACAACAAGTTGTTCTGGAACTACAGTTGGATTCTCTTTCACAACAAGTTGTTCTGGAACTACAGTTGGATTCCCTTTCACAACATGTTGTTCTGGAACTACAGTTGGATTCTCTTTCACAACAAGTTGTTCAGGAACTACAGTTGGATTCTCTTTCACAACAAGTTGTTCTGGAACTACAGTTGGATTCTCTTTCACAACAAGTTGTTCAGGAACTACAGTTGGATTCTCTTTCACAACATGTTGTTCTGGAACTACAGTTGGATTCTCTTTCACAACAAGTTGTTCTGGAACTACAGTTGGATTCTCTTTCACAACAAGTTGTTCTGGAACTACAGTTGGATTCTCTTTCACAACAAGTTGTTCTGGAACTACAGTTGGATTCTCTTTCACAACAAGTTGTTCTGGAACTACAGTTGGATTCCCTTTCACAACATGTTGTTCTGGAACTACAGTTGGATTCTCTTTCACAACAAGTTGTTCAGGAACTACAGTTGGATTCTCTTTCACAACAAGTTGTTCTGGAACTACAGTTGGATTCTCTTTCACAACAAGTTGTTCAGGAACTACAGTTGGATTCCCTTTCACAACATGTTGTTCTGGAACTACAGTTGGATTCCTGCTAACATGGATTCTCTTTCACAACAAGTTGTTCTGGAACTATAGTTGGATTCCCTTTCACAACAAGTTGTTCTGGAACTATAGTTGGATTCCCTTTCACAACAAGTTGTTCAGGAACTACAGTTGGATTCTCTTTCACAACATGTTGTTCTGGAACTACAGTTGGATTCCTGCTAACATGGATTCCCTTTCACAATATGTTGTGCAGGAACTATAGTTGGATTCCTGCTAACATGGATTCCCTTTCACAACAAGTTGTGCAGAATATAATACGCTACTTTAAAAAGAGGCAGACAGACAGACAGACAGACAGACAGACAGACAGACAGACAGACAGACAGACAGACAGACAGACAGACGGCCAGGTTTAGAGCTCAGACAGTAACTCACACTAGGACAGGTTTAGAGCTCAGACAGTAACTCACACTAGGACATGTTTAGAACTCAGACAGTAACTCACACTAGGACAGGTTTAGAGCTCAGACAGTAACTCACACTAGGACATGTTTAGAACTCAGACAGTAACTCACACTAGGACAGGTTTAGAGCTCAGACAGTAACTCACACTAGGACATGTTTAGAACTCAGACAGTAACTCACACTAGGACATGTTTAGAACTCAGACAGACAGTAACTCACAGTAGACCAGGTTTAGAGCTCAGACAGTGACTCACACTAGGCCAGGTTTAGAGCTCAGACAGTGACTCACACTAGGCCAGGTTTAGAGCTCAGAGTGACTCACACTGGGCCAGGTTTAGAGCTCAGACAGACTAACTCACACTGGGCCAGGTTTAGAGCTCAGACAGACTAACTCACACTGGGCCAGGTTTAGAGCTCAGACAGACTAACTCACACTGGGCCAGGTTTAGAGCTCAGAGTGACTCACACTGGGCCAGGTTTAGAGCTCAGACAGACTAACTCACACTGGGCCAGGTTTAGAGCTCAGACAGACTAACTCACACTGGGCCAGGTTTAGAGCTCAGACAGACTAACTCACACTGGGCCAGGTTTAGAGCTCAGAGTGACTCACACTGGGCCAGGTTTAGAGCTCAGAGTGACTCACACTGGGCCAGGTTTAGAGCTCAGAGTGACTCACACTGGGCCAGGTTTAGAGCTCAGAGTGACTCACACTGGGCCAGGTTTAGAGCTCAGAGTGACTCACACTGGGCCAGGTTTAGCGCTCAGAGTGACTCACACTGGGCCAGGTTTAGCGCTCAGAGTGACTCACACTGGGCCAGGTTTAGCGCTCAGAGTGACTCACACTGGGCCAGGTTTAGCGCTCAGAGTGACTCACACTGGGCCAGGTTTAGCGCTCAGAAAGACTCACACTGGGCCAGGTTTAGCGCTCAGAGTGACTCACACTGGGCCAGGTTTAGCGCTCAGAGTGACTCACACAGGGCCAGGTTTAGCGCTCAGAGTGACTCACACTGGGCCAGGTTTAGCGCTCAGAGTGACTCACACTGGGCCAGGTTTAGCGCTCAGAGTGACTCACACTGGGCCAGGTTTAGCGCTCAGAGTGACTCACACTGGGCCAGGTTTAGCGCTCAGAGTGACTCACACTGGGCCAGGTTTAGCGCTCAGAGTGACTCACACTGGGCCAGGTTTAGCGCTCAGAGTGACTCACACTGGGCCAGGTTTAGAGCTCAGAGTGACTCACACTGGGCCAGGTTTACCGCTCAGAGTGACTCACACTGGGCCAGGTTTAGAGCTCAGAGTGACTCACACTGGGCCAGGTTTAGAGCTCAGAGTGACTCACACTGGGCCAGGTTTAGAGCTCAGAGTGACTCACACTGGGCCAGGTTTAGAGCTCAGAGTGACTCACACTGGGCCAGGTTTAGAGCTCAGAGTGACTCACACTGGGCCAGGTTTAGAGCTCAGAGTGACTCACACTGGGCCAGGTTTAGAGCTCAGAGTGACTCACACTGGGCCAGGTTTAGAGCTCAGAGTGACTCACACTGGGCCAGGTTTAGAGCTCAGAGTGACTCACACTGGGCCAGGTTTAGAGCTCAGAGTGACTCACACTGGGCCAGGTTTAGAGCTCAGAGTGACTCACACTGGGCCAGGTTTAGAGCTCAGAGTGACTCACACTGGGCCAGGTTTAGAGCTCAGAGTGACTCACACTGGGCCAGGTTTAGAGCTCAGAGTGACTCACACTGGGCCAGGTTTAGAGCTCAGACAGTAACTCACACTGGGCCAGGTTTAGAGCTCAGACAGTAACTCACACTGGGCCAGGTTTAGAGCTCAGACAGTAACTCACACTGGGCCAGGTTTAGAGCTCAGACAGTAACTCACACTGGGCCAGGTTTAGAGCTCAGACAGTAACTCACACTGGGCCAGGTTTAGAGCTCAGACAGTAACTCACACTGGGCCAGGTTTAGAGCTCAGACAGTAACTCACACTGGGCCAGGTTTAGAGCTCAGACAGTAACTCACACTGGGCCAGGTTTAGAGCTCAGACAGTAACTCACACTGGGCCAGGTTTAGAGCTCAGAGTGACTCACACTGGGCCAGGTTTAGAGCTCAGAGTGACTCACACTGGGCCAGGTTTAGAGCTCAGAGTGACTCACACTGGGCCAGGTTTAGAGCTCAGAGTGACTCACACTGGGCCAGGTTTAGAGCTCAGAGTGACTCACACTGGGCCAGGTTTAGAGCTCAGAGTGACTCACACTGGGCCAGGTTTAGAGCTCAGAGTGACTCACACTGGGCCAGGTTTAGAGCTCAGAGTGACTCACACTGGGCCAGGTTTAGCGCTCAGAGTGACTCACACTGGGCCAGGTTTAGCGCTCAGAGTGACTCACACTGGGCCAGGTTTAGCGCTCAGAGTGACTCACACTGGGCCAGGTTTAGCGCTCAGAGTGACTCACACAGGGCCAGGTTTAGCGCTCAGAGTGACTCACACAGGGCCAGGTTTAGCGCTCAGAGTGACTCACACTGGGCCAGGTTTAGCGCTCAGAGTGACTCACACTGGGCCAGGTTTAGCGCTCAGAGTGACTCACACTGGGCCAGGTTTAGCGCTCAGAGTGACTCACACTGGGCCAGGTTTAGCGCTCAGAGTGACTCACACTGGGCCAGGTTTAGCGCTCAGAGTGACTCACACTGGGCCAGGTTTAGCGCTCAGAGTGACTCACACTGGGCCAGGTTTAGCGCTCAGAGTGACTCACACTGGGCCAGGTTTACCGCTCAGAGTGACTCACACTGGGCCAGGTTTAGAGCTCAGAGTGACTCACACTGGGCCAGGTTTAGAGCTCAGAGTGACTCACACTGGGCCAGGTTTAGAGCTCAGAGTGACTCACACTGGGCCAGGTTTAGAGCTCAGAGTGACTCACACTGGGCCAGGTTTAGAGCTCAGAGTGACTCACACTGGGCCAGGTTTAGAGCTCAGAGTGACTCACACTGGGCCAGGTTTAGAGCTCAGAGTGACTCACACTGGGCCAGGTTTAGAGCTCAGAGTGACTCACACTGGGCCAGGTTTAGAGCTCAGAGTGACTCACACTGGGCCAGGTTTAGAGCTCAGAGTGACTCACACTGGGCCAGGTTTAGAGCTCAGAGTGACTCACACTGGGCCAGGTTTAGAGCTCAGAGTGACTCACACTGGGCCAGGTTTAGAGCTCAGAGTGACTCACACTGGGCCAGGTTTAGAGCTCAGAGTGACTCACACTGGGCCAGGTTTAGAGCTCAGAGTGACTCACACTGGGCCAGGTTTAGAGCTCAGAGTGACTCACACTGGGCCAGGTTTAGAGCTCAGAGTGACTCACACTGGGCCAGGTTTAGAGCTCAGAGTGACTCACACTGGGCCAGGTTTAGAGCTCAGAGTGACTCACACTGGGCCAGGTTTAGAGCTCAGAGTGACTCACACTGGGCCAGGTTTAGAGCTCAGACAGTAACTCACACTGGGCCAGGTTTAGAGCTCAGACAGTAACTCACACTGGGCCAGGTTTAGAGCTCAGAGTGACTCACACTGGGCCAGGTTTAGAGCTCAGAGTGACTCACACTGGGCCAGGTTTAGAGCTCAGACAGTAACTCACACTGGGCCAGGTTTAGAGCTCAGACAGTGACTCACACTAGGCCAGGTTTAGAGCTCAGACAGTGACTCACACTGGGCCAGGTTTAGAGCTCAGACAGTAACTCACACTAGGCCAGGTTTAGAGCTCAGACAGTGACTCACACTAGACCAGGTTTAGAGCTCAGACAGTAACTCACACTAGGCCAGGTTTAGAGCTCAGACAGTGACTCACACTAGGCCAGGTTTAGAGCTCAGACAGTAACTCACACTAGGACAGGTTTAGAGCTCAGACAGTAACTCACACTAGGACAGGTTTAGAGCTCAGACAGTGACTCACACTAGACCAGGTTTAGAGCTCAGACAGTAACTCACACTAGGCCAGGTTTAGAGCTCAGACAGTGACTCACACTAGGCCAGGTTTAGAGCTCAGACAGTAACTCACACTAGGACAGGTTTCCCAGCGATGCGAGGGTGTCGTAGGACCTCAGCCATGGTGTCCCTGGTCTCCTGGATCCTCTGCACATCACTGGAGTCCACCACGAACACCACCCCGTACGACTCGCTGTAGTAGTTCTTCCAGATGCCCCTGATCACATTGGAGTCATTTAGCAGACTCTTATCCAGAGCCACTCACAGGCAAGTGCATTCAACTACACGTTTAGTAGGGGGGGGGGGACAACCACATATCACAGCCACTATAGCACACTAGCCATTTAATAGTCCTATCAGCAGAATCAGGGCAGAAAGTGCAGGTGTGAGTGTCGGAAAGACAACAAGTATATAAAGACCTGATTCTCTTCCCTCCGCCCAGGTCAAAGATGGTGACCTCAAACTTCCCCTGCTTCAGATCCACCTTGGAGAAGCCTACCGTAGGGGCCACGTCCTCTGGGCTCTCTGTGATGGAACACGACACACGTTCAGCGACGACGAAGAGAACGAGCCAACATCTCACATGTCTAATAGAGTAGAATAAGAAGTGAGTGATTCAAGTCAAGACGACCCACTCACCTCCCTGGATCCCGCGTACTGTAGCAGTCTTCCCGGCGTTGTCAAGTCCGACCATCACCAGTGTTATTTTCCTAAAAACACACCACAGAGAAGGTGGATTACGAGAGAGATGACACAGGGACTCAAATGGAGGTGTGGTAGGAGAAAGACATGCAGGACAAAATTCACATGGGGGGGGTACTCTACAACATGTCATGTGACTCATGACGTGTCCCTTCTATAAAGGATAGAGAGCAACATTAGTAAGCAAGACATATCTGGGGTGGCAGGTAGCCTAGTGGTTAGAGTGTAGAGGCGGCAGGTCGCCTAGTGGTTAGAGTGTAGAGGCGGCAGGTGGCCTAGTGGTTAGAGTGTAGAGGCGGCAGGTGGCCTAGTGGTTAGAGTGTAGAGGCGGCAGGTGGCCTAGTGGTTAGAGTGTAGAGGCGGCAGGTCGCCTAGTGGTTAGAGTGTAGAGGCGGCAGGTGGCCTAGTGGTTAGAGCGTAGGGGCGGCAGGTAGCCTAGTGGTTAGAGTGTAGGGGCGGCAGGTAGTCTAGTGGTTAGAGTGTAGAGGCGGCAGGTGGCCTAGTGGTTAGACCGTAGAGGCGGCAGGTCGCCTAGTGGTTAGAGTGTAGAGGGGGCAGGTAGCCTAGTGGTTAGAGTGTAGAGGGGGCAGGTAGCCTAGTGGTTAGAGTGTAGAGGTGGCAGGTAGTCTAGTGGTTAGAGTGTAGAGGCGGCAGGTAGTCTAGTGGTTAGAGTGTAGAGGTGGCAGGTAGCCTAGTGGTTAGAGCGTTCGGCCAGTAACCGGAAGGTTGCGAGTTCGAATCCCCGAGCTGACAAGGTAAAAATCTGTCATTCTGCCCCCTGAACAAGGCAGTTAACCCACTGTTCCCCGGTAGGCCGTCATTGTAAATAAGAATTTGTTCTTAACTGACTTGCCTAGTTAAATAAATGTACAATAAATAAATATTGATTTTATAGCTTGAGTCACTTCCAAAGAAACCATTGAACACCGGTCTCCACACAGAAACGCTGAATAATCTGATATTAGCCTCTAATGCATCGGTCAGGCAGGCAGACAGGTACTGCCCTCACCTCACCCTGTCCTTCAGACATTACTGGTTCAGGTGGTAACTGTAAGAGGGGCTTAGCCAGCAGCCCAGGTCACTAATACAGCCCCCCCCTGTCTACCTAACACACACACACACATTCTGACAACACACACACACACACACACATTCTGACAACACACACACATTCTGACAACACACACACACTCACATTCTGACAACACACACACACTCACATTCTGACAACACACACACACTCACATTCTGACAACACACACACACTCACATTCTGACAACACACACACATTCTGACAACACACACACACACATTCTGACAACACACACACACACTCACATTCTGACAACACACACACATTCTGACAACACACACACACACACATTCTGACAACACACACACTCACTTTCTGACAACACACACACTCACATTCTGACAACACACACACACACATTCTGACAACACACACACACACACATTCTGACAACACACACACACTCACATTCTGACAACACACACACACTCACATTCTGACAACACACACACACTCACATTCTGACAACACACACACACTCACATTCTGACAACACACACACACACACTCACATTCTGACAACACACACACACACACTCACATTCTGACAACACACACACTCACATTCTGACAACACACACACACTCACATTCTGACAACACACACACACACTCACATTCTGACAACACACACACACACACTCACATTCTGACAACACACACACACACACTCACATTCTGACAACACACACACACACACTCACATTCTGACAACACACACACACACACTCACATTCTGACAACACACACACACACACTCACATTCTGACAACACACACACACACACTCACATTCTGACAACACACACACACTCACATTCTGACAACACACACACACTCACATTCTGACAACACACACACACTCACATTCTGACAACACACACACACTCACATTCTGACAACACACACACACTCACATTCTGACAACACACACACACTCACATTCTGACAACACACACACACTCACATTCTGACAACACACACACACTCACATTCTGACAACACACACACACTCACATTCTGACAACACACACACACTCACATTCTGACAACACACACACACTCACATTCTGACAACACACACACACTCACATTCTGACAACACACACACACACACACACTCACATTCTGACAACACACACACACACACTCACATTCTGACAACACACACACATTCTGACAACACACACACTCACATTCTGACAACACACACACATTCTGACAACACACACATCAACGTGTAGAAAAACTTGCCTGCGTCTCTTCCGCCGTACGGACATCAAGCAGACTATTCAGCGGACAGTCCTCTGGAGCCAGGAGGACTTCATGTGGAAGCTTCAACCAGACCCAGAGACCACTGACACGACGGACGTCAGGGACACGCACTAGTAGCCATGTCCCCTCAATATACAGTACGCCACCCCGACGGAAAACGTGTAACACACACACACACTTCATAACCACACACCCCCACTCTACAGGCCAGGCCCAGAGAGCAGCAGGATTAGCTCGGGATTTCCTTAAGTCTCTCGACAGCGGGACACGTGTTCTCCACGATACTCTGCCTGTTTAGTGTCACAGGGTCACCGTCTCTCGACAGCGGGACACGTGTTCTCCACGATACTCTGCCTGTTTAGTGTCACAGGGTCACCGTCTCTCGACAGCGGGACACGTGTTCTCCACGATACTCTGCCTGTTTAATGTCACAGGGTCACTGTGTCGCCGTCTCTCGACAGCGGGACACGTGTTCTCCATGATACTCTGCCTGTTTAGTGTCACAGGGTCACCGTCTCTCGACAGCGGGACACGTGTTCTCCATGATACTCTGCCTGTTTAGTGTCACAGGGTCACCGTCTCTCGACAGCGGGACACGTGTTCTCCACGATACTCTGCCTGTTTAGTGTCACAGGGTCACAGGGTCACCGTCTCTCGACAGCGGGACACGTGTTCTCCACGATACTCTGCCTGTTTAGGGTCACAGGGTCACCGTCTCTCGACAGCGGGACACGTGTTCTCCACGATACTCTGCCTGTTTAGTGTCACTGTGTCGCCGTCTCTCGACAGCGGGACACGTGTTCTCCACGATACTCTGCCTGTTTAGTGTCACAGGGTCACCGTCTCTCGACAGCGGGACACGTGTTCTCCACGATACTCTGCCTGTTTAGGGTCACAGGGTCACCGTCTCTCGACAGCGGGACACGTGTTCTCCACGATACTCTGCCTGTTTAGTGTCACCGTCTCTCGACAGCGGGACACGTGTTCTCCACGATACTCTGCCTGTTTAGTGTCACAGGGTCACCGTCTCTCGACAGCGGGACACGTGTTCTCCACGATACTCTGCCTGTTTAGGGTCACAGGGTCACCGTCTCTCGACAGCGGGACACGTGTTCTCCACGATACTCTGCCTGTTTAGGGTCACAGGGTCACCGTCTCTCGACAGCGGGACACGTGTTCTCCACGATACTCTGCCTGTTTAGGGTCACAGGGTCACCGTCTCTCGACAGCGGGACACGTGTTCTCCACGATACTCTGCCTGTTTAGTGTCACCGTCTCTCGACAGCGGGACACGTGTTCTCCACGATACTCTGCCTGTTTAGGGTCACAGGGTCACCGTCTCTCGACAGCGGGACACGTGTTCTCCACGATACTCTGCCTGTTTAGGGTCACAGGGTCACCGTCTCTCGACAGCGGGACACGTGTTCTCCACGATACTCTGCCTGTTTAGGGTCACAGGGTCACCGTCTCTCGACAGCGGGACACGTGTTCTCCACGATACTCTGCCTGTTTAGGGTCACAGGGTCACCGTCTCTCGACAGCGGGACACGTGTTCTCCACGATACTCTGCCTGTTTAGTGTCACCGTCTCTCGACAGCGGGACACGTGTTCTCCACGATACTCTGCCTGTTTAGGGTCACAGGGTCACCGTCTCTCGACAGCGGGACACGTGTTCTCCACGATACTCTGCCTGTTTAGGGTCACAGGGTCACCGTCTCTCGACAGCGGGACACGTGTTCTCCACGATACTCTGCCTGTTTAATGTCACAGGGTCACTGTGTCGCCGTCTCTCGACAGCGGGACACGTGTTCTCCATGATACTCTGCCTGTTTAGTGTCACAGGGTCACCGTCTCTCGACAGCAGGACACGTGTTCTCCACGATACTCTGCCTGTTTAGTGTCACAGGGTCACTGCGTCGCCCGTCTCACCTCCCTGACGCTCTTTCTTAAAACTTATATTTTTTTACAATTAAAAATTCCTTGATTCCTCACATCCTATCTCCTCACCTCCTTTCTCAAAACGTGTTGAAAGAAAAAAGGTCAGAGGAGAGAGAACAGGGACATTGGATCTTTATTTCCAATGCATGTTGAGGAGGAGAAGAGTCCTGATATGAGGAATGGAGGAAAGAGGAATTGGGAGAGAGCCCAGGGGTAATCAAAGAGCGAAGCAGCAGTGCCAGAGACCAGGCCACTTCTGATACAACCCCCTAGAGTCATGTCCTTAAACCTGTCCTATACCACTTCTGATACAACCCCTAGAGTCCTGTCCTATACCACTTCTGATACAACCCCTAGAGTCCTGTCCTATACCACTTCTGATACAACCCCTAGAGTCCTGTCCTATACCACTTCTGATACAACCCCTAGAGTCCTGTCCTATACCACTTCTGATACAACCCCTAGAGTCCTGTCCTTAAACCTGTCCTACACCACTTAACTCCAGTCCTGAGGCCCAAATGACATCCTATTCCCTATATAGTGCACTACTTCTTAAGGAGAGCATCCAGCACCCTATTCCCTATATAGTGCACTACTTCTTAAGGAGAGCATCCAGCATCCTATTCCCTATATAGTGCACTACTTCTTAAGGAAAGCATCCAGCATCCTATTCCCTATATAGTGCACTACTTCTGAACAGAGCCCAGGGAGCCATTTAGGACACAGCCCGGGCCACTGAGGACAGGCTGACTCACAGGACTAGACAGCAGGTGGTAACTAACAGGGAAGTACCTTCATCTCAACACAGTGGAGCCTGGAGAACATCCAGCACCCTATTCCCTATATAGTGCACTACTTCTGAACAGAGCCCAGAGAGCCATTTAGGACGCAGCCCGGGCCACTGAGGACAGGCTGACTCACAGGACTAGACAGCAGGTGGTAACTAACAGGGAAATACCTTCATCTCAACACAGTGGAGCCTGGAGAGCATCCAGCACCCTATTCCCTATATAGTGCACTACTTCTTAACAGAGCCCTACGGGACCAAAGTCCTGACTAGAGAGCCATTAATGCTAACATCAGAGATATTGTCTTACATTGGTTTTGTGCTGTAAATGCTAACATCAGAGATATTGTCTTACATTGGTTTTGTGCTGTAAATGCTAAACAAATACAAAGCATGGATTGCTGTTTTACCTCGTCCATCGACTGATTACAGGGTAAGGAAAACAACGTATGAAATGTCATTTTGTATATTTGGGTGAACTATCCATCATAAGACTACATTTGAGGTTTGAAAACATTTGACAATCTTAACATTTGAGTGTAATACCCCTTTAAATGGGTTGTGTAATAATATAGACGTCTAATAAACTGAACAAATCCTGATTTAATCTAAACCTCGTTATTACGATTGGCAGATAAGGAAAGAAAGGTACTGCATCCCAAAGCTAGGGTGGAGAAGCAGAGAGAGGTACTGCATGGAAAGCTAGGGTGGAGAAGCAGAGAGAGGTACTGCATCCAAAGCTAGGGTGGAGAAGCAGAGAGAGGTACTGCATCCAAAGCTAGGGTGGAGAAGCAGAGAGAGAGGTACTGCATCCAAAGCTAGGGTGGAGAAGCAGAGAGAGAGGTACTGCATCCAAAGCTAGGGTGGAGAAGCAGAGAGAGGTACTGCATCCAAAGCTAGGGTGGAGAAGCAGAGAGAGGTACTGCATCCAAAGCTAGGGTGGAGAAGCAGAGAGAGGAGCTGCATCCCAAAGCTAGGGTGGAGAAGCAGAGAGAGAGGTACTGCATCCAAAGCTAGGGTGGAGAAGCAGAGAGAGAGGTACTGCATGCAAAGCTAGGGTGGAGAAGCAGAGAGAGAGGTACTGCATCCAAAGCTAGGGTGGAGAAGCAGAGAGAGAGGTACTGCATCCAAAGCTAGGGTGGAGAAGCAGAGAGAGGTACTGCATCCAAAGCTAGGGTGGAGAAGCAGAGAGAGGTACTGCATGGAAAGCTAGGGTGGAGAAGCAGAGAGAGGTACTGCATCCAAAGCTAGGGTGGAGAAGCAGAGAGAGGTACTGCATCCAAAGCTAGGGTGGAGAAGCAGAGAGAGGTACTGCATCCAAAGCTAGGGTGGAGAAGCAGAGAGAGGAGCTGCATCCAAAGCTAGGGTGGAGAAGCAGAGAGAGGTACTGCATCCAAAGCTAGGGTGGAGAAGCAGAGAGAGGTACTGCATGCAAAGCTAGGGTGGAGAAGCAGAGAGAGGTACTGCATCCAAAGCTAGGGTGGAGAAGCAGAGAGAGGTACTGCATCCAAAGCTAGGGTGGAGAAGCAGAGAGAGGTACTGCATCCAAAGCTAGGGTGGAGAAGCAGAGAGAGGTACTGCATCCAAAGCTAGGGTGGAGAAGCAGAGAGAGGTACTGCATCCAAAGCTAGGGTGGAGAAGCAGGGTGGAGAAGCAGAGAGAGGTGCTGCATCCAAAGCTAGGGTGGAGAAGCAGAGAGAGGTACTGCATCCAAAGCTAGGGTGGAGAAGCAGAGAGAGGTGCTGCATCCAAAGCTAGGGTGAAGAAGCAGAGAGAGGTACTGCATCTAAAGCTAGGGTGGAGAAGCAGAGAGAGGTACTGCATCCAAAGCTAGGGTGGAGAAGCAGAGAGAGGTACTGCATCCCAAAGCTAGGGTGGAGAAGCAGAGAGAGGTACTGCATCCAAAGCTAGGGTGGAGAAGCAGAGAGAGGTACTGCATCCAAAGCTAGGGTGGAGAAGCAGAGAGAGGTACTGCATCCAAAGCTAGGGTGGAGAAGCAGAGAGAGAGGTGCTGCATCCAAAGCTAGGGTGGAGAAGCAGAGAGAGGTACTGCATCCAAAGCTAGGGTGGAGAAGCAGAGAGAGGTACTGCATCCAAAGCTAGGGTGGAGAAGCAGGGTGGAGAAGCAGAGAGAGGTGCTGCATCCAAAGCTAGGGTGGAGAAGCAGGGTGGAGAAGCAGAGAGAGGTACTGCATCCAAAGCTAGGGTGGAGAAGCAGAGAGAGGTACTGCATCCAAAGCTAGGGTGGAGAAGCAGGGTGGAGAAGCAGAGAGAGGTACTGCATCCAAAGCTAGGGTGGAGAAGCAGGGTGGAGAAGCAGAGAGAGGTGCTGCATCCAAAGCTAGGGTGGAGAAGCAGAGAGAGGTACTGCATCCAAAGCTAGGGTGGAGAAGCAGAGAGAGGTGCTGCATCCAAAGCTAGGGTGGAGAAGCAGAGAGAGGTACTGCATCCAAAGCTAGGGTGGAGAAGCAGAGAGAGGTACTGCATCCAAAGCTAGGGTGGAGAAGCAGAGAGAGAGGTACTGCATCCAAAGCTAGGGTGGAGAAGCAGAGAGAGGTACTGCATCCAAAGCTAGGGTGGAGAAGCAGAGAGAGGTACTGCATCCAAAGCTAGGGTGGAGAAGCAGAGAGAGGTACTGCATCCAAAGCTAGGGTGGAGAAGCAGAGAGAGGTACTGCATCCAAAGCTAGGGTGGAGAAGCAGAGAGAGGTACTGCATGCAAAGCTAGGGTGGAGAAGCAGAGAGAGGTACTGCTTCCCAAAGCTAGGGTGGAGAAGCAGAGAGAGGTACTGCATCCCAAAGCTAGGGTGGAGAAGCAGAGAGAGGTGCTGCATCCAAAGCTAGGGTGGAGAAGCAGAGAGAGGTACTGCATCCAAAGCTAGGGTGGAGAAGCAGAGAGAGGTGCTGCATCCAAAGCTAGGGTGGAGAAGCAGAGAGAGGTACTGCATCCAAAGCTAGGGTGGAGAAGCAGAGAGAGGTGCTGCATCCAAAGCTAGGGTGGAGAAGCAGAGAGAGGTACTGCATCCAAAGCTAGGGTGGAGAAGCAGAGAGCGGTGCTGCATCCTAGGGTGAAGAAGCAGAGAGAGGTACTGCATCCAAAGCTAGGGTGGAGAAGCAGAGAGAGGTACTGCATCCCAAAGCTAGGGTGGAGAAGCAGAGAGAGGTGCTGCATCCAAAGCTAGGGTGGAGAAGCAGGGTGGAGAAGCAGAGAGAGGTACTGCATCCAAAGCTAGGGTGGAGAAGCAGAGAGAGGTGCTGCATCCAAAGCTAGGGTGGAGAAGCAGAGAGAGGTACTGCATCCAAAGCTAGGGTGGAGAAGCAGAGAGAGGTGCTGCCTCCAAAGCTAGGGTGGAGAAGCAGGGTGGAGAAGCAGAGAGAGGTACTGCATCCAAAGCTAGGGTGGAGAAGCAGGGTGGAGAAGCAGAGAGAGGTACTGCATCCAAAGCTAGGGTGGAGAAGCAGAGAGAGGTGCTGCATCCAAAGCTAGGGTGGAGAAGCAGAGAGAGGTGCTGCCTCCAAAGCTAGGGTGGAGAAGCAGGGTGGAGAAGCAGAGAGAGGTACTGCATCCAAAGCTAGGGTGGAGAAGCAGGGTGGAGAAGCAGAGAGAGGTACTGCATCCAAAGCTAGGGTGGAGAAGCAGAGAGAGGTACTGCATCCAAAGCTAGGGTGGAGAAGCAGAGAGAGGTACTGCATCCAAAGCTAGGGTGGAGAAGCAGAGAGAGGTGCTGCATCCAAAGCTAGGGTGGAGAAGCAGAGAGAGGAACTGCATCCAAAGCTAGGGTGGAGAAGCAGAGAGAGGTGCTGCATCCAAAGCTAGGGTGGAGAAGCAGAGAGAGGTGCTGCATCCAAAGCTAGGGTGGAGAAGCAGGGTGGAGAAGCAGGGTGGAGAAGCAGAGAGAGGTGCTGCATCCAAAGCTAGGGTGGAGAAGCAGGGTGGAGAAGCAGAGAGAGGAACAGGACTTCACAGCTGCTTGAGGACTACAGAAGAACGGGAAGACAGGTTACAAACAAGTGTGTTATTAAACCTACTCCTGTCTATACAGAAATACATACTTCTAAACTAAAGCATGATTTGGCCACAGAGGATCATTAAGCTTCTTTAATAAATGAAAGTTGTGGATTGTTTTTAAAATGGCATGGCCTTCAGTCGGGAGGAAAAGGCGGTGTTGCGCAATATGGGCTGATTTATTGTCGAGTTACATTACATTTAAGTCATTTAGCAGACGCTCTTATCCAGAGCGACTTACAAATTGTAAAGTTCATACATATTCATCCTGGTCCCCCTGTGGGAAATGAACCCACAACCCTGGCGTTGCAAGTGCCATGCTCTACCAACTGAGCCACACGGGACCACAGTTGCGACTGTCTGAAAAGTAGAGAAGAGATTCTGCTAATGTCTCCAGTTATATGAAGGAAATGGGTTTATAAAAACAACAACAAAACTCCCTCTGCAAAGCAGGAAGAAATGTAGCCTATAGCAGGGGTCATCAACAAGATTCAGCTGAGGGACCATTTCTTTCTCTGGAGCGGATAGCCTGAACATAATTACAAATCATTTGTAGACTGCAAGAAGCCCAAACAGATAATGTTTGACTAGAATAATCATTTCAAACCTTGCTTACATTACATACGATCATGTGCGTCTCTATTATGGTGGGAATAATTGGGAACATAATCGTTAAATAAAAATGACTTGAGAGCCGATTTCCTGTTGTTTTACAGTCTTATGTCCAACAAGAAGAAGAAGAAAAATATACAAATAATCTGAGAATTTGGGGGACCAAATAAACCCCACCTGCAAGGCCGCAAGTTGGGGAACCCTGACCTGTAGCCGAGGCCTACTCCACTGTCAGCCATGCATTGAACATTTTTATATATTTTGGGGCCAACAGTGATTGAGTTATATTATTAGCCTAAATTATGACTATCCAATCTACTCATCACATTATCTTACATCAGTATGCAAACGTTATGATGCACAGAATGCTTTATAATAAAAGGTACATTTTTATAGTGAAAATAAGCTTCCCCAAACTTGAAACTCACACACTGCCTAGGATCCTGTGCCTTTATCACAGTCAACAACACACATGTATTTTATAATAAGAATATGCATATCATGAAATCAAACAGAATGAAAGACAACATATAAAATAACAGTCCTGGGGCTTATGACTTTTTAATCCGGCTCTGGGTGGGGGGGGGGGGGGCACTTCTGTAGTTTTAAGGAGTGACATCTGCTAACAGTGGCTGTAGTTTAGCACCTTAGTTACTGGTTACATGACTACCCGGTAATCAGGCAGCAGCATGCTACATACCACACACACACACCTGTTGGGTGATAAATAGCGAACAAGACATTCTATGAAATCACAGATTCTGACATGGGGTGAACTGGGTGGGTGGCTGGCAGCACTGGTACCCCATTCCCAAATCAACTAGCCAATAAAAAAAAAATAGTGTGAATATTTAAATACATAACCAGCCAATATAACTTCCGTTAGTTAACTAGTAGTCAGGTACTTCATGCCACTCACCTTGCGGGCTGCCGCCAGCGTTTCAACCAGTTGCAACAATTCGCCATCAGACTAAACATTGCTGTCCAAACGCAGATAAATGGCGGAAACGAGTCATGTAGCAGCGATTCTGAATGGATCAAATGCCTCCAGTCGGCATTTCAGCTCATTATCATCATACAACTGCATGAGTTAGGCCTAGGGGCCAATAAAAGTGCCATTCTTAGACATCGTTGGATTGTCAAACTAAAAACTCTAGCGACACAGCTAGTACTGTCAGTACTAGTGAGTGTACTTGTTGCTTCTTTAACTATATCATTGTATTTACTTGATATCTACCTACACAAATAGCTAGCTAAAACAAAGTGTTAATAAGATAACAATTCATTAAAAAATATTTAAAAGCAATACAAATATTGTCCCGCTTGTAACGTTAGCTAGAACTAGCTAATAACATTAGCGGGTAAGTTTCCTTGCTAAACTACACTAGCAAACTATTATTATGTATAGTATTTTCCCAAACTGCAAAAGATAGCGGCAAGACAGTTAACTAGCTAACGTCAGTTAGCTAACCTAGCTAGTATACAATGCAGCTAGCTAACGCCAGCGTTTAGGCGCTGCTAGCGACCGTAGCTAGTTTCACGTACAGCTGGCTTTGTTGGGACAAGTTTCAGGTAAACCCAACCCTATTTCAAAAAAGGAAATGTAATATTCCTTCATGAAGATCTCTTCAGTGAGAAAAATATTTCTGGAATCCGTTTTTGTTTACGCCGTCGTGTTTGGCTGCTATGGCTGCAGAGCCGTGGTTGCGTCATCATCAGTGGTCGAGAAATCAGGCACCCTCTTTTACGGTCGCCACTAGTTACCACAGCCACAAAGTCATAACTATTACTAAACCCTGACTATTCCTTCAATTTCTTAAAAATCTGGTTTTAAACATAACCTTAACCACACTGCTAACCTTATGCTTAACCTTAAATGAAGACTTAAACGCTTTGTGGCTGCGGTAACTAGTGACAACTTTTACTGTAAACGTCCGAAACAGCACCTTCTGTGGACAAAGCGTGGAACTACATGGGTCTAATAAATATGACAAGTGTTCTGGATTTTGTAAAATATTTTTTTTAAATGGCTTTAATAGAAATCCTTAAATCTATTGACGCACCCGTGTGTCAATCTAAATAACATCCCCATCAAAATCTGTCAGATTAAGTTAGAGAAATGTTTTTGCATGGGCTGCGTCTCAATCTGTCTGGGCTGCGTCTCAATCTGTCTGGGCTGCGTCTCAATCTGTCTGGGCTGCGTCTCAATCTGCCTGGTCCACATCTGTGGTGGAAGGTGACCAAGCTACAGCGGTATTTGTTAGACCATGACACATCACAAAAATGTTTGTAGCGTCTGAACGGTTTAGCCTACAAAACTAATATGACCACTCTAAAGATGACTCTCATGGTGTCATGGGACTTGTCTGAAGGTAACCCATACTAATAAATGGAAGTCGTTTTGTGCCAACAACATTAAGGGGTTAAATATGTCCAAAAAACAAATATATTTCCTGAGCTTTCTTATATCTCCTAGATATACAGCAGACACTTCAAAACCTTAAATGAACATTATTCCTTATGATTTATTGGACTGTCTTTATTGTCTTTTATGAATTAGTTATTCGATCGTTTTTTGTGGGCTATAGTAGTAAAGACCAAATTCAGTATTTTATCTATTTTGTTTTTATATACATAAAGGGGTCCTAAAAATTCAAAATCAAATAGCTAAATGAGCCACGGGATAACCACCTTAAAACAATTACGTATGTTAGCAGTCACCTGAAATGTCAAACAAACTGACGTACATAAAACCCATCGCATCATAAATAACTATCAGTCAATTTACCCACGATACATCACGGTATCGATCCGCTGAAACACAGCCAATGCCCTTTGAGAAGGGAGGCAAGGAGAGAAGATACAAGGAATCAATGAAAGATGAATTGAGAGAAAGGCCCATCCCCCGCAGTCATCAAACCTGAACCACAGTTCTTCCCCACCCTATGCATGTACTGGTACCTCTTGATAAATAAAAAGACTTGGGTCGACTTAAACCAGTTTAAACAACGTGTTTTATTATTTTACACCAAGAACTTGATGATATATAAACCCGTTTCAAACACCCAGGTAATAATAAGCCTTTCAAACTCTTCACATATTTACAGGAGACAAATAGAAAAAATCAGATGAATAATACATTACACTGTTCTGTTGGGTTCAGTAGAACAGTCAGTCACCTCACGGTGTACTGCCACTGTTCTGTTGGGTTCAGGAGAACAGTCAGTCACCTCACGGTGTACTGCCACTGTTCTGTTGGGTTCAGTAGAACAGTCAGTCACCTCACGGTGTACTGCCACTGTTCTGTTGGGTTCAGGAGAACAGTCACCTCACGGTGTACTGCCACTGTTCTGTTGGGTTCAGGAGAACAGTCACCTCACGGTGTACTGCCACTGTTCTGTTGGGTTCAGGAGAACAGTCACCTCACGGTGTACTACCACTGTTCTGTTGGGTTCAGTAGAACAGTCACCTCACGGTGTACTGCCACTGTTCTGTTGGGTTCAGTAGAACAGTCACCACACGGTGTACTGCCACTGTTCTGTTGGGTTCAGTAGAACAGTCACCACACGGTGTACTGCCACTGTTCTGTTGGGTTCAGTAGAACAGTCACCTCACGGTGTACTGCCACTGTTCTGTTGGGTTCAGTAGAACAGTCACCTCACGGTGTACTGCCACTGTTCTGTTGGGTTCAGTAGAACAGTCACCTCACGGTGTACTGCCACTGTTCTGTTGGGTTCAGGAGAACAGTCACCTCACGGTGTACTGCCACTGTTCTGTTGGGTTCAGTAGAACAGTCAGTCACCTCACGGTGTACTGCCACTGTTCTGTTGGGTTCAGGAGAACAGTCACCACACGGTGTACTGCCACTGTTCTGTTGGGTTCAGTAGAACAGTCACCTCACGGTGTACTGCCACTGTTCTGTTGGGTTCAGGAGAACAGTCAGTCACCTCACGGTGTACTGCCACTGTTCTGTTGGGTTCAGTAGAACAGTCACCTCACGGTGTACTGCCACTGTTCTGTTGGGTTCAGTAGAACAGTCAGTCACCTCACGGTGTACTGCCACTGTTCTGTTGGGTTCAGTAGAACAGTCACCACACGGTGTACTGCCACTGTTCTGTTGGGTTCAGTAGAACAGTCAGTCACCTCACGGTGTACTGCCACTGTTCTGTTGGGTTCAGTAGAACAGTCACCTCACGGTGTACTGCCACTGTTCTGTTGGGTTCAGTAGAACAGTCACCTCACGGTGTACTGCCACTGTTCTGTTGGGTTCAGTAGAACAGTCAGTCACCTCACGGTGTACTACCACTGTTCTGTTGGGTTCAGTAGAACAGTCACCTCACGGTGTACTGCCACTGTTCTGTTGGGTTCAGTAGAACAGTCACCTCACGGTGTACTGCCACTGTTCTGTTGGGTTCAGTAGAACAGTCACCTCACGGTGTACTGCCACTGTTCTGTTGGGTTCAGTAGAACAGTCACCACACGGTGTACTGCCACTGTTCTGTTGGGTTCAGTAGAACAGTCACCTCACGGTGTACTGCCACTGTTCTGTTGGGTTCAGTAGAACAGTCACCGGACGGTGTACTACCACTGTTCTGTTGGGTTCAGGAGAACAGTCACCTCACGGTGTACTGCCACTGTTCTGTTGGGTTCAGGAGAACAGTCACCTCACGGTGTACTGCCACTGTTCTGTTGGGTTCAGTAGAACAGTCACCTCACGGTGTACTGCCACTGTTCTGTTGGGTTCAGTAGAACAGTCACCTCACGGTGTACTGCCACTGTTCTGTTGGGTTCAGGAGAACAGTCACCTCACGGTGTACTGCCACTGTTCTGTTGGGTTCAGGAGAACAGTCACCTCACGGTGTACTGCCACTGTTCTGTTGGGTTCAGGAGAACAGTCACCTCACGGTGTACTACCACTGTTCTGATGGGTTCAGTAGAACAGTCACCTCACGGTGTACTGCCACTGTTCTGTTGGGTTCAGTAGAACAGTCACCTCACGGTGTACTGCCACTGTTCTGTTGGGTTCAGTAGAACAGTCACCTCACGGTGTACTACCACTGTTCTGTTGGGTTCAGTAGAACAGTCAGTCACCTCACGGTGTACTACCACTGTTCTGTTGGGTTCAGTAGAACAGTCACCTCACGGTGTACTGCCACTGTTCTGTTGGGTTCAGTAGAACAGTCACCTCACGGTGTACTGCCACTGTTCTGTTGGGTTCAGTAGAACAGTCACCTCACGGTGTACTGCCACTGTTCTGTTGGGTTCAGTAGAACAGTCACCTCACGGTGTACTGCCACTGTTCTGTTGGGTTCAGGAGAACAGTCACCTCACGGTGTACTGCCACTGTTCTGTTGGGTTCAGTAGAACAGTCACCTCACGGTGTACTGCCACTGTTCTGTTGGGTTCAGGAGAACAGTCACCTCACGGTGTACTGCCACTGTTCTGTTGGGTTCAGTAGAACAGTCACCTCACGGTGTACTGCCACTGTTCTGTTGGGTTCAGTAGAACAGTCACCTCACGGTGTACTGCCACTGTTCTGTTGGGTTCAGGAGAACAGTCAGTCACCTCACGGTGTACTGCCACTGTTCTGTTGGGTTCAGTAGAACAGTCAGTCACCTCACGGTGTACTGCCACTGTTCTGTTGGGTTCAGTAGAACAGTCACCTCACGGTGTACTGCCACTGTTCTGTTGGGTTCAGTAGAACAGTCACCTCACGGTGTACTGCCACTGTTCTGTTGGGTTCAGGAGAACAGTCACCTCACGGTGTACTGCCACTGTTCTGTTGGGTTCAGTAGAACAGTCAGTCACCTCACGGTGTACTGCCACTGTTCTGTTGGGTTCAGTAGAACAGTCACCTCACGGTGTACTGCCACTGTTCTGTTGGGTTCAGTAGAACAGTCACCTCACGGTGTACTGCCACTGTTCTGTTGGGTTCAGGAGAACAGTCACCTCACGGTGTACTGCCACTGTTCTGTTGGGTTCAGTAGAACAGTCAGTCACCTCACGGTGTACTGCCACTGTTCTGTTGGGTTCAGTAGAACAGTCAGTCACCTCACGGTGTACTGCCACTGTTCTGTTGGGTTCAGGAGAACAGTCAGTCACCTCACGGTGTACTGCCACTGTTCTGTTGGGTTCAGGAGAACAGTCACCTCACGGTGTACTGCCACTGTTCTGTTGGGTTCAGGAGAACAGTCACCACACGGTGTACTGCCACTGTTCTGTTGGGTTCAGTAGAACAGTCACCTCACGGTGTACTGCCACTGTTCTGTTGGGTTCAGTAGAACAGTCACCTCACGGTGTACTGCCACTGTTCTGTTGGGTTCAGTAGAACAGTCACCTCACGGTGTACTGCCACTGTTCTGTTGGGTTCAGTAGAACAGTCACCACACGGTGTACTGCCACTGTTCTGTTGGGTTCAGTAGAACAGTCAGTCACCTCACGGTGTACTGCCACTGTTCTGTTGGGTTCAGTAGAACAGTCACCTCACGGTGTACTGCCACTGTTCTGTTGGGTTCAGGAGAACAGTCACCACACGGTGTACTGCCACTGTTCTGTTGGGTTCAGTAGAACAGTCAGTCACCTCACGGTGTACTGCCACTGTTCTGTTGGGTTCAGGAGAACAGTCAGTCACCTCACGGTGTACTGCCACTGTTCTGTTGGGTTCAGGAGAACAGTCACCTCACGGTGTACTGCCACTGTTCTGTTGGGTTCAGTAGAACAGTCACCTCACGGTGTACTACCACTGTTCTGTTGGGTTCAGTAGAACAGTCAGTCACCTCACGGTGTACTACCACTGTTCTGTTGGGTTCAGTAGAACAGTCACCTCACGGTGTACTGCCACTGTTCTGTTGGGTTCAGTAGAACAGTCACCTCACGGTGTACTGCCACTGTTCTGTTGGGTTCAGTAGAACAGTCAGTCACCTCACGGTGTACTGCCACTGTTCTGTTGGGTTCAGTAGAACAGTCACCTCACGGTGTACTGCCACTGTTCTGTTGGGTTCAGTAGAACAGTCAGTCACCACACGGTGTACTGCCACTGTTCTGTTGGGTTCAGTAGAACAGTCACCTCACGGTGTACTGCCACTGTTCTGTTGGGTTCAGGAGAACAGTCAGTCACCTCACGGTGTACTGCCACTGTTCTGTTGGGTTCAGTAGAACAGTCACCACACGGTGTACTGCCACTGTTCTGTTGGGTTCAGTAGAACAGTCACCTCACGGTGTACTGCCACTGTTCTGTTGGGTTCAGGAGAACAGTCACCTCACGGTGTACTGCCACTGTTCTGTTGGGTTCAGTAGAACAGTCACCACACGGTGTACTGCCACTGTTCTGTTGGGTTCAGTAGAACAGTCACCACACGGTGTACTGCCACTGTTCTGTTGGGTTCAGTAGAACAGTCACCTCACGGTGTACTGCCACTGTTCTGTTGGGTTCAGTAGAACAGTCACCTCACGGTGTACTGCCACTGTTCTGTTGGGTGCAGTAGAACAGTCACCTCACGGTGTACTGCCACTGTTCTGTTGGGTTCAGTAGAACAGTCAGTCACCACACGGTGTACTGCCACTGTTCTGTTGGGTTCAGTAGAACAGTCACCTCACGGTGTACTGCCACTGTTCTGTTGGGTTCAGGAGAACAGTCAGTCACCTCACGGTGTACTGCCACTGTTCTGTTGGGTTCAGTAGAACAGTCACCTCACGGTGTACTGCCACTGTTCTGTTGGGTTCAGTAGAACAGTCAGTCACCTCACGGTGTACTGCCACTGTTCTGTTGGGTTCAGTAGAACAGTCACCTCACGGTGTACTGCCACTGTTCTGTTGGGTTCAGTAGAACAGTCACCTCACGGTGTACTGCCACTGTTCTGTTGGGTTCAGTAGAACAGTCACCACACGGTGTACTGCCACTGTTCTGTTGGGTTCAGTAGAACAGTCAGTCACCTCACGGTGTACTGCCACTGTTCTGTTGGGTTCAGTAGAACAGTCACCTCACGGTGTACTGCCACTGTTCTGTTGGGTTCAGTAGAACAGTCACCTCACGGTGTACTGCCACTGTTCTGTTGGGTTCAGTAGAACAGTCAGTCACCTCACGGTGTACTACCACTGTTCTGTTGGGTTCAGTAGAACAGTCACCTCACGGTGTACTGCCACTGTTCTGTTGGGTTCAGTAGAACAGTCACCTCACGGTGTACTGCCACTGTTCTGTTGGGTTCAGTAGAACAGTCACCTCACGGTGTACTGCCACTGTTCTGTTGGGTTCAGTAGAACAGTCACCACACGGTGTACTGCCACTGTTCTGTTGGGTTCAGTAGAACAGTCACCTCACGGTGTACTGCCACTGTTCTGTTGGGTTCAGTAGAACAGTCACCGGACGGTGTACTACCACTGTTCTGTTGGGTTCAGGAGAACAGTCACCTCACGGTGTACTGCCACTGTTCTGTTGGGTTCAGGAGAACAGTCACCTCACGGTGTACTGCCACTGTTCTGTTGGGTTCAGTAGAACAGTCACCTCACGGTGTACTGCCACTGTTCTGTTGGGTTCAGTAGAACAGTCACCTCACGGTGTACTGCCACTGTTCTGTTGGGTTCAGGAGAACAGTCACCTCACGGTGTACTGCCACTGTTCTGTTGGGTTCAGGAGAACAGTCACCTCACGGTGTACTGCCACTGTTCTGTTGGGTTCAGGAGAACAGTCACCTCACGGTGTACTACCACTGTTCTGATGGGTTCAGTAGAACAGTCACCTCACGGTGTACTGCCACTGTTCTGTTGGGTTCAGTAGAACAGTCACCTCACGGTGTACTGCCACTGTTCTGTTGGGTTCAGTAGAACAGTCACCTCACGGTGTACTACCACTGTTCTGTTGGGTTCAGTAGAACAGTCAGTCACCTCACGGTGTACTACCACTGTTCTGTTGGGTTCAGTAGAACAGTCACCTCACGGTGTACTGCCACTGTTCTGTTGGGTTCAGTAGAACAGTCACCTCACGGTGTACTGCCACTGTTCTGTTGGGTTCAGTAGAACAGTCACCTCACGGTGTACTGCCACTGTTCTGTTGGGTTCAGTAGAACAGTCACCTCACGGTGTACTGCCACTGTTCTGTTGGGTTCAGGAGAACAGTCACCTCACGGTGTACTGCCACTGTTCTGTTGGGTTCAGTAGAACAGTCACCTCACGGTGTACTGCCACTGTTCTGTTGGGTTCAGGAGAACAGTCACCTCACGGTGTACTGCCACTGTTCTGTTGGGTTCAGTAGAACAGTCACCTCACGGTGTACTGCCACTGTTCTGTTGGGTTCAGTAGAACAGTCACCTCACGGTGTACTGCCACTGTTCTGTTGGGTTCAGGAGAACAGTCAGTCACCTCACGGTGTACTGCCACTGTTCTGTTGGGTTCAGTAGAACAGTCAGTCACCTCACGGTGTACTGCCACTGTTCTGTTGGGTTCAGTAGAACAGTCACCTCACGGTGTACTGCCACTGTTCTGTTGGGTTCAGTAGAACAGTCACCTCACGGTGTACTGCCACTGTTCTGTTGGGTTCAGGAGAACAGTCACCTCACGGTGTACTGCCACTGTTCTGTTGGGTTCAGTAGAACAGTCAGTCACCTCACGGTGTACTGCCACTGTTCTGTTGGGTTCAGTAGAACAGTCACCTCACGGTGTACTGCCACTGTTCTGTTGGGTTCAGTAGAACAGTCACCTCACGGTGTACTGCCACTGTTCTGTTGGGTTCAGGAGAACAGTCACCTCACGGTGTACTGCCACTGTTCTGTTGGGTTCAGTAGAACAGTCAGTCACCTCACGGTGTACTGCCACTGTTCTGTTGGGTTCAGTAGAACAGTCAGTCACCTCACGGTGTACTGCCACTGTTCTGTTGGGTTCAGGAGAACAGTCAGTCACCTCACGGTGTACTGCCACTGTTCTGTTGGGTTCAGGAGAACAGTCACCTCACGGTGTACTGCCACTGTTCTGTTGGGTTCAGGAGAACAGTCACCACACGGTGTACTGCCACTGTTCTGTTGGGTTCAGTAGAACAGTCACCTCACGGTGTACTGCCACTGTTCTGTTGGGTTCAGTAGAACAGTCACCTCACGGTGTACTGCCACTGTTCTGTTGGGTTCAGTAGAACAGTCACCTCACGGTGTACTGCCACTGTTCTGTTGGGTTCAGTAGAACAGTCACCACACGGTGTACTGCCACTGTTCTGTTGGGTTCAGTAGAACAGTCAGTCACCTCACGGTGTACTGCCACTGTTCTGTTGGGTTCAGTAGAACAGTCACCTCACGGTGTACTGCCACTGTTCTGTTGGGTTCAGGAGAACAGTCACCACACGGTGTACTGCCACTGTTCTGTTGGGTTCAGTAGAACAGTCAGTCACCTCACGGTGTACTGCCACTGTTCTGTTGGGTTCAGGAGAACAGTCAGTCACCTCACGGTGTACTGCCACTGTTCTGTTGGGTTCAGGAGAACAGTCACCTCACGGTGTACTGCCACTGTTCTGTTGGGTTCAGTAGAACAGTCACCTCACGGTGTACTACCACTGTTCTGTTGGGTTCAGTAGAACAGTCAGTCACCTCACGGTGTACTACCACTGTTCTGTTGGGTTCAGTAGAACAGTCACCTCACGGTGTACTGCCACTGTTCTGTTGGGTTCAGTAGAACAGTCACCTCACGGTGTACTGCCACTGTTCTGTTGGGTTCAGTAGAACAGTCAGTCACCTCACGGTGTACTGCCACTGTTCTGTTGGGTTCAGTAGAACAGTCACCTCACGGTGTACTGCCACTGTTCTGTTGGGTTCAGTAGAACAGTCAGTCACCACACGGTGTACTGCCACTGTTCTGTTGGGTTCAGTAGAACAGTCACCTCACGGTGTACTGCCACTGTTCTGTTGGGTTCAGTAGAACAGTCACCTCACGGTGTACTGCCACTGTTCTGTTGGGTTCAGTAGAACAGTCACCACACGGTGTACTGCCACTGTTCTGTTGGGTTCAGTAGAACAGTCACCTCACGGTGTACTGCCACTGTTCTGTTGGGTTCAGTAGAACAGTCACCTCACGGTGTACTGCCACTGTTCTGTTGGGTTCAGTAGAACAGTCAGTCACCACACGGTGTACTGCCACTGTTCTGTTGGGTTCAGTAGAACAGTCACCTCACGGTGTACTGCCACTGTTCTGTTGGGTTCAGTAGAACAGTCACCTCACGGTGTACTGCCACTGTTCTGTTGGGTTCAGTAGAACAGTCACCTCACGGTGTACTACCACTGTTCTGTTGGGTTCAGGAGAACAGTCAGTCACCTCACGGTGTACTGCCACTGTTCTGTTGGGTTCAGTAGAACAGTCACCTCACGGTGTACTGCCACTGTTCTGTTGGGTTCAGTAGAACAGTCACCACACGGTGTACTGCCACTGTTCTGTTGGGTTCAGTAGAACAGTCAGTCACCTCACGGTGTACTGCCACTGTTCTGTTGGGTTCAGTAGAACAGTCAGTCACCTCACGGTGTACTGCCACTGTTCTGTTGGGTTCAGTAGAACAGTCACCTCACGGTGTACTGCCACTGTTCTGTTGGGTTCAGGAGAACAGTCAGTCACCTCACGGTGTACTGCCACTGTTCTGTTGGGTTCAGTAGAACAGTCACCTCACGGTGTACTGCCACTGTTCTGTTGGGTTCAGTAGAACAGTCAGTCACCTCACGGTGTACTGCCACTGTTCTGTTGGGTTCAGTAGAACAGTCACCACACGGTGTACTGCCACTGTTCTGTTGGGTTCAGTAGAACAGTCACCTCACGGTGTACTGCCACTGTTCTGTTGGGTTCAGTAGAACAGTCACCTCACGGTGTACTGCCACTGTTCTGTTGGGTTCAGTAGAACAGTCAGTCACCACACGGTGTACTGCCACTGTTCTGTTGGGTTCAGTAGAACAGTCACCTCACGGTGTACTGCCACTGTTCTGTTGGGTTCAGTAGAACAGTCACCTCACGGTGTACTGCCACTGTTCTGTTGGGTTCAGTAGAACAGTCACCTCACGGTGTACTACCACTGTTCTGTTGGGTTCAGGAGAACAGTCAGTCACCTCACGGTGTACTGCCACTGTTCTGTTGGGTTCAGTAGAACAGTCAGTCACCTCACGGTGTACTGCCACTGTTCTGTTGGGTTCAGTAGAACAGTCACCTCACGGTGTACTGCCACTGTTCTGTTGGGTTCAGTAGAACAGTCACCACACGGTGTACTGCCACTGTTCTGTTGGGTTCAGTAGAACAGTCAGTCACCTCACGGTGTACTGCCACTGTTCTGTTGGGTTCAGTAGAACAGTCACCTCACGGTGTACTGCCACTGTTCTGTTGGGTTCAGGAGAACAGTCACCACACGGTGTACTGCCACTGTTCTGTTGGGTTCAGGAGAACAGTCACCTCACGGTGTACTGCCACTGTTCTGTTGGGTTCAGTAGAACAGTCAGTCACCTCACGGTGTACTGCCACTGTTCTGTTGGGTTCAGTAGAACAGTCAGTCACCTCACGGTGTACTGCCACTGTTCTGTTGGGTTCAGTAGAACAGTCACCTCACGGTGTACTGCCACTGTTCTGTTGGGTTCAGTAGAACAGTCACCACACGGTGTACTGCCACTGTTCTGTTGGGTTCAGTAGAACAGTCACCACACGGTGTACTGCCACTGTTCTGTTGGGTTCAGTAGAACAGTCACCACACGGTGTACTGCCGCCTCACTGACATAACAATAGTTATTTCTCTTTTTTTTTTTTAAAGGGAAGTGACGTCAGAAGCTAATAGAAGGGTTTAGTCTCGTCCATGTGTTGAGCAGCAATAGACGATATCGATACACTGGTTTCTGAACCACCAGACGCAGCGTTGTTGGTTGGGGACAGATGGGTCAATTAATACACGTAACAAGTTCCTAACCTCTTAATAAATACGAGTCCCAAGTGGCACCCTGGCCTATTCCTTATAGTGAACACAAATGGGGCCCTGGTCCCAAGTAGTACACAGGGAACCGTTTGGGACGGGGCCATACATTGAACAACAGCTGACAGCATAGTTCTGGTCGTGTGGAGACTGACAACGCGTCAACTCATCCCAGACAGCTATACAAAGAGTGAAACTTAAAATGTGCATTAAAACTATAATATTGATTAAAGTCACATACATTACCAAAAAAATAAATAAAAAATATGATTAGTCAATTTTAAATATGGAATGTTGTTTAGGCCTTATGGCTCAAATAGGTTGATGTTGTTTAGGCCTTATGGCAAAATATGTTCAAACAGGTTGTTGTTGTTGTTGTTTAGGCCTTATGGCTCAAATAGGTTGATGTTGTTTAGGCCTTATGGCAAAATATGTTCAAACAGGTTGTTGTTGTTGTTGTTTAGGCCTTATGGCTCAAATAGGTTGATGTTGTTTAGGCCTTATGGCAAAATATGTTCAAACAGGTTGTTGATGTTGATTGATGATGGGAGTTTTTCCTAGCCACCGTGCTTCTACACCTGCATTGCTTGCTGTTTGGGGTTTTAGACTGGGTTTCTGTACAGCACTTCGAGATATTAGCTGATGTACGAATGGCTATATAAAATAAACTTGATTGATTGATTGATGGCAAAATATGTTCAAACAGGTTGTTTGTATTATAGTACATTTAAGCAGTAATATGGAAATGAAAAAAGACACTTTGCACATTGCAGACACAATTGTCTCAAATGGCAACCTATTCCCTACATACAGGGCCGGATTAATGCAGGGGTTTACCGGGGCTGAAGCCCCTGGGCCCAGGACTGTGGGGGGGGCCCCCAAGACACTTATATACAGTATATATTAGATAGAATTTTGTATTTTTTTTTTTTACTGCAACCGCCAACCACAGGAGGATTCAGGAGCCCGCTGTCAATGAGTTTTAGACAGCCTGCTGCCGCTCTGCTAATTATCAGACGTGGGAGAGAAGAAGAGGCAGGGGCGTCCACGTGGGTAACTGGGGAGGGGGGGGGGGGCCCTGCCTTGATTGGGTAACTGATTAATAAAATAAACTGCTTAATAAATAAATGTTACGGGTCGATTGTGTGAGTCAGGGGCTTGGCCCAAGAGGCAAAAAATATATATAAAATAATATAAAAAAGTTATAAAAATAAATGATTTCCAATCACAGGAGCGTGCTCTCAATGTTCAAAATACACCAGAGAACATAATTTAGTCAGAGGATCAAGTGTTAAAATAATCATCATAATAACTGGTTAAAATTTGATCGAATACAGGTAATTGCCAAAATAAAGGAAACATCTACATAAATGTCTTAAATAGGTTGTTGTGTCACAACGAGCTGCCAGAATAGCTTCAATGCACCTTGGCATAGATTGTACAAGCGGACCTGGACCACGGCAGGAAAATGCACCTCACACACACAAACTTTTGTATCCCCGCATTTACTCAAGGGTTTCCTTTATTTGGACAATTACCCGTTGCCTACCACATGCTCTCTAAATACACATATTGTTGCGTTGTGGCCGTAGATCATATAATTCACAGGAGAGGTTTTGGAGCCTCTTCCCCCTGGCAGTTTGACTGTTAAACTCACTAGGTGGGGGGGGGGGGTTGGGGTTTAAGTGACAAGTGCAAAAGCAAAAAAAGACGAGCAATATTTTTTTTTATTTTTTTTAGTGTGTGTTAAATATCTGAACATTTTGTATAGTTAACATCCCTGCATAACATCAGTTCTCACAGCTTCAAGAGTCATTCCTTGACCCCCGGCAATAAGTCTCCGTGGCCCAAATGACACCCTATTCCCTATATAGTGCACTACTTTTGACCAGGGCCCTATAGAACACTATTCCCTATATAGTGCACTACTTTTGACCAGGGCCCACATAGGGTAGTGCACTATAGAGGGAATAATATGCCATTTTGGGACACAAACCCCTAGACCATTGACCAATAGAAGAGAAGCAGGAAGTAGCAGGTTGATTCCAGGCACTTCTTCAGTCCAAAGTAAATACGGTAAAAACAAATGAAAACATAGAATATATTAACTATCCGACCATCCTGCCGGGTCTCATAGTGTCCGCCTCATAAGTCCTTTAGGCTTTAGAGACGCTTCCTGGTCGATCAATCAAAATCCCCTGAACTTTGGATTTTAGGTCAGGGTTCAAAGGTCGTAGGTTACTCCTATGACCACGGGAGACAGAGCATGGAAGAATGGTCACAACCCTTAATAGAGTTCTCCGTCCTCTGTTTGTAGCCGCCGAGGCCAACTTCAGTCACATCCCACCAGGCTAGTCAGCAAATCATGTAAGAGTTAACGCTTTAAGAATCCTCTTCAATAAGGTAGCAGGGTTGAGAGAGGTGTCTTCTGTTTGTAGCTGTCCCAGACTAGCCAGCCTCAGTCACAAGAGGCCTGGCATGGCTGTCCCAGACTAGCCAGCCTCAGTCACAAGAGGAGGCCTGGCATGGCTGTCCCAGACTAGCCCGCTACAGTCACAAGAGGAGGCCTGGCATGGCTGTTCCAGACTAGCCAGCAAGTCATGTTAAGAGTCCTGTAAACCCTGGTCGTCCCTCAGTAAGGTAGCAGGGTAGAAAGGGGTTCAACACTCCTAGCAGGTTTTTGGAGGGGGATCAACATCCCCCACACCCCCCTTCCATAGCAGCACATCCAAACAGGTCTTGTCGAGCAGCTTCACCAGCTACCTGAAACAATAGTAAATCACAATCAGCATACAGTATCTGGAGCTTTCAGCATAAAAACAATATGGAGGAAAATCACATTTAAAAATCATTTCTATAATCTACTACACTTTAGGGTGGTTTACCAGACACAGATTAAGCGTAGTCCGGGATTAAAAATACTTTTTGATGGATTCCCCATTGAGATTGTTATTAAATCCATGACTTCTAGGCTTAAATCTGTGTCCGGAAACAGCTCCGAAATTACCTTGTATTAACTATCATTCAAATAATGTTTTTAAATTCAATCAAACAACGAGAAATCAAATCCCTGAAGTAGACAAATATGTCAAGTCCACAATCTTATACTTACTCTCCTCGTCTGAGTCGAAACCGAAAAGGGTTGTGCATTTCTTAAGCGAGAGGTGCGTCTGCAACTCTTCTCCGCTGTCGAAGGACAAGAAACACTTGGCACAGCGCCGCCTACAGACCAAAGGTGTAGCCGTGGTCCCCGATGCCTCCACCACCAGGTCCGGGCGCATTGGAGAGAGACGAGTGGTCCAGGACATCTCTTTCCTGCGTTTTGGCATGGTGGTGTACCTCTCGTCTAGGTAGGCCGTGGGCGGAGGACGGACGTACGGCCTGTTGTTAATCTTCCCAAAGAATGTAGAGTTTTTCGCTTCCTCCTTGATAGGGGTTTTGGGAGTATTTGTAGGGGGTTTGGGAGTATTTGTAGGGGGTTTGGGAGTATTTGTAGGGGGTTTGGGAGTATTTGTAGGGGGTTTGGGAGTATTTGTAGGGGGTTTGGGAGTATTTGTAGGGGGTTTGGGAGTAGCAGGCTTATGGTTTCGTGGTTCGCATTTCTTTGATTTGGAAACTGTGCTTGTTTTAAGACTTTTCTGGTATTTTGGTGATTCTTTAGTGATGACCTTTAAATGTCCGTTAACCATCTTCTGGTCACAGACACTGCTAGCTGTCGAGTCTGATATTTCTACAGATGGTTTATTATTTTCTTCCTTTGATTTACTTTCTACCACTTCTTTGTCTTCACTTCCCAGCACTTCTGTGACTTTATTAACATTTTTCTCTGGACCAGAGGTCTTTGACTTCAAGGGCTTTTTTGATGTCTTCTTGGGTTCCTTGATAACAATTTGTTTCTTTAGAACTTGTGTTTTCTTCACCTTCTCTGTCACCATGGGTAACTTCTCGGTGACTTTTGGAACGACGGTGGGAGGAACAGGTTGGGTATCCTCGTCTGTGCTAACGGCCGACATCTTCCTGGGGTCTTTTCCAACGCTCGGTTTCTTTACAAGTTGTGTTTTCTTTAACTTATCGGTCACCTTAGATTTTTTTGTCGCTTTTGTGTCGGTGGCTGGACCAGGTTGAGTATCCTTTTCGTTGCTAACGTTCGGTTTCTGAATAACAAGCATTTTCTTCAACTTATTTAAAAATTGTAGCTTTTTGGTAACTTTTTCAGTGGCGGTAATTGTGGCGGAGGTGGTTGGACCAGTTGGGGTATAATTGTCTTTGCTAACGTTCTCTCTCTTTACAGACCACGCTTTCTTTACCTTATGAATCATCTTTAACTTCTTGCTCACTTTTTCAGCCTTTTCATTGGCCGTGGTGACGGGAGTGGTTGGAGCGTCCATTTTCTTACCAACACACGGTTTCCTCTTAACCTGCAATTTCTTCAACTTATTTGTTACTTTTACAGAGACGGTAGAGAGGTCAGTAGTACGAGGGTCCTTGTCTCTATGAACATTCCGTTTCTTTATAACCTGTGTTTTCTTCAACGTCTTGGTCAAGTCATACTTCCTAGTTACCTTTACAGTAGTAGTAGTAGTAGTGAGGTCAGTTGCCGATCCCTCTTCTCCAAGAGGCCATCGTTTCTTTACACCCTGCATCTTCTGTAGCTTATTCCTCTTCGTCTTACACCGTCTAGTCACTTTTACAGAGGTGGTATTGGTGACGAGGGTTGCGAAAACAGATTCATCCTTCCCTTCCTTCGGAAGACGATAGTGTTCTTGTTCGTGGCGGTTCAGCTCCAGAAGACAAGCCAGGCGCTCCCGACAACCTGGGAAACAGCACACTGCCAGGAGGGGCTGGTGGGTCTTCGCGTGGTTCCTCATTTCTGTCGCTGCACTGAACCGGGCTTTACACCCATCATGTAGACAGGGATGCCTGGGATATCCTCCGTGCCATACAATGTGGTGCTGGTAATGCTGCAAAGTCAAAACGGGCTTCTTGCAAATATTGCATTTTCCATTCCCGTGACGGAACGTCGTTTCCAAGGGTTTGGCGTCGCCGCGGTGATCGTCCAGAATATGTCCGAGGAGAGAATGCCGTTTTCCAGTGAATATCTCTGTGCATCCCTCCACAGGGCAGCTGCCGGGAGTCTCTTTACCCTGAACTGAGGTCTCTAGAGGGGAAACTGAAAGCCTGTCCTGTTTTACCGATACAGGCTGAGATTCTGCGTTGTCCTCCATGGTCTTTGCCGAGGAACAGGGTTTCTCCTCTTCTTCCAAAGTCTTCGTCACAGGAGAGGAATAGGTTCCGCCTTGTTCACCTGTCGATGTCGTCGCCGGAGAAGTAGAGATCGCCACGGGTTCCTCCCTCTGTTCCGGAGCCGAGTGCTCCTCCTCTTGCCTCCTACTGATCTTTTCTTGTTCCTCTGCCCGAGCATCACCGTCACCCTCAGTTCCTTCAACCTTAACTCGTCTTCTGCCCCTCTGTCCATTGACCCTCTGCGTCGACTGCTTGCCTTCAGACTCTTCTGTTGCGAGTTTAGTCTCTGGTGAAGGTTGAGAGTCAGTTGAGAGCCTATTGGTCGACAGTAGCTTAGGGTTAGACCGTAGCTTCCTGCGATCCGGTGGAGTTGACTCCGAGGAGTTTATAGAGGAGATCCTATTGGTCGACCGTAGCTTCCTGTAATCCGGAGGAGTTGACTCTGTGGAGTTTACAGGGATCCTCTTAGGTCCCCGTCTCCCCCTCTGCGTTGAGCGTCCAGGCGTGTCTGACATCCCAGCTTTACAGTTCTCACGAACCTCCTCAATATCAGGCGGCAGGTTTCCTTTTTTCAACTTGTCTATGTGTTGGGATAGATGCATCATGGCGAGCAGGTCGTTTTTGAACAGCATCCTACAGAACATACATTGGTCCCGGCGGAAGTGGTACATGGCGTGGGCTATAACACGTTTGCCTTTGAAAACCTTGTTGCAGAGACTACAGCGATATGCCAGTGGGTTGTTCTCATTTTCCTGTGGAGTGCCATCTCCGGGATGTTGTCCGATATCCCCAGAGACAGTTGGGGTGTCCTTAGTGAATTTTGGGGTGTCCTGTGTTTTCTGTGGAGAGTTTTGAGTGACTTTTGAGGCGTCTTTGGGGTCCTGTGACGTGTCTTCAGGGACTCTTGGGGTGACCTTTGGAGTGTGAGCACTTTCAGTGACTTTCGGGGTGACCGGTGAATTGTACTGCGTGTCCTGTGGGGTATCTGCAGTGACCATTGAGGTGTCTTCATTGACTTGTGTGTTCTGTGGGGTGTCCTCTGGGACCTTCTGAGTATCCACATGTACTTTAAGGATGTCCTCAGAGACCTTCGGGGTATCTCCGCTGACCTTTGAGGTATCTTTGGGTTCCTGTGACGTCTCTTCACGGACTCCTGGGGTGTCCTCAGTGACAGGTGTGTCCTGTAGGGTGTCCTCATGCAGCTTTGGCGTGTCCCCATTGTTCTGTTTGGCACCACGTGTGTTCTTGGTGAGCTCTTCAGCAACCATTGGGGCATCCACTGTGAGCTGTGGCGTGCCCTGTAGGGTGTCTGCAGTGTTTTGTATTTGTAGGGCATCCTCAATGTGCTCGGAGGAATCTACAGTGACTTTCCGGGCATCCTCAATTACCTCCAAGCTGTCCTCCTCTATGTTCTGTGGTAGTGTGTCCACAGTCTCTGGAGTATCCACAGTGGCTTTTGGGCAGTCCTCAGTAGCCTGTGGGGTGACTTCAGTGAAAGTGACTTTCAGGGTGTCCTCTGGGAGTTGTCCTATGTCCTGTGTATTCTGTGGGGGGGCTTCAGTGATCTGAGGGGTGTCATTGTCCTGTGTCGAGTCCACAGGGTCCTCTGGAGTACCCACAGTGGCTGTCAGGGGGTGCTCAAGCTGCCGGGTCTCATCAGTGAACTGTGGGAAGCTCTCAGCGGCCATTGGGATATCCTCCGGTTCCGTGTTTTGTGAGGTACCCTTAATGTCCAGTTGGGTGTCCTGGACTTTGAATACTTTTGAAGTGTGTTCAAGGACCACTGGGTCTGTGACGGCCTTAGGGATGACTTTTGGAGACGTTGACGATGTCGTCTCCAAGGTTTTGTGCGAGACATTATCTGTGGTCTGTGGTAACACCGTTGACAATGTCATCTCCAAGGTTTTGTGCGAGACATTATCTGTGGTCTGTGGTAACACCGTTGACAATGTCATCTCCAAGGTTTTGTGCGAGACATTATCTGTGGTCTGTGGTATCACCGACTCCTGCTTTACGACAACATCAGAATCCGGACCCTTGGCAAACTTTTCAAACTCTTTGGCAAACGCATCCATTGAGGTATTAGCCAGCCAGCAGAAAGGCGTAAGAACAACAAGCTCCCGAGTTTCCTTTCCAGGGACGCTGCCAGTGTCACCGTCACCCATCATTGCTTCATCCACACCAATGTTTGCTATATCCATAGCCTCTTTCAGAATATCAGTAACTTCGGACTTCCTGGACGATTCTAAAATATCCCTGACTTCAGAAGCGGTTTGCTTTTTTGGAATATTCGTAACTTCCGTTGGTTCCCTTGGAACATCAGTTACATCCGTATTTGTTCTTCTTCCTGTGTTATTAGGAACAATGACATTCACTGCGGGAACAGATGGAGTACGTGTTTGCTGAGCGTCAGTAGAGAATCCTTCCTCATTCTTGGGTCTTTCGATGTGTTCGACAGCTCCACCTTGTGGTGTGAAAGTCATATCAGTGGCGGTTGCCTGGTCAATTTGTGAGGAGACCTCAACTTCCATTTCCACCGGAGACGTCTGGTAAAATACCCCCGAAGCGTCACACGACACCGGCAGACAACTTTGGTTTAGGGAAGGACGGACATCCGTCGCTTTCAACAAACAGGTTTCGGTATTCAACGTGACACCTTCCGCCTTCGGCGTCTGGGCGTAGTTGTGCAACTGGTGTATTAAGAGACTGGCGTTCTGAGGGGAAAGGATAACCACCTCTCCGAGTCGATCCTTCACCCGATACTGCGCCTGGATTGGTGCCTTAGATTTATCACAGTTTAGAGTCACCGGTCCTTGCCTACTGAGATAATCCTCATGGAAGAACCCAAATATTTCGTTGTCAGGTAGGGAGACCTCCAGCTTTGAGTCATGAGCAGGAGATACTGCTGGTAGGTGGTTAGTAGCAGGAATCTCCTTCTGACGTTTACCTTCCTGTTCCCTCGGAGTTGTTAGACGAGCGCCCGCCATTTTATTCTGTGAGGTCACGGCATTCTTTTGTTTGGTTGTGCTTTCCTTGACAGCGGCACCAGACTGAGAGGTCTTATTGGTCTTGTCCACATGTGTCTGCTGGGTCTTCTGCTGTGGAGGTTTCCTCCCTGGTTGGCGACCCTTCCGTGGAGCACTGTTCTCAGCCTGAAACGTACCCTCCAGTAGCCAACGGGGTTTCCTACCCCTCCGTTTGGGAGGTTTCTTCTCCGAGAGTCTGGTCATGTGCCTATGTGGTCTATGACCGACTTGCCTGGCCAGGTTCTCCTGCGCCATGTCCAGTTGTCTGAAGGACCGTCTGACAGAGGAGGTCTCGGCTGACGACTCTGTTGTTTTGACAGATGACCGCGGTCCCGGCTTCGGCCCGGGCTTCCTCCCTCTTCTTTTTATCACAGGTTGTTCCTCGACAACAGAGGGTTCAGCCAGCTTCTCTATCTTAGCTTTCGCCGTCACCGGCGTCACATGATTAACAGTCTGCTGCGGCGGCTCGACAACAGAGGTCTTTTCCAACCTTTGAGCTTTGACACGTTTGGCTGCCGCCGCCGGCGCCGTGGAACCGGGATTCTTCTCTTCTTTTTGGAACCGCCTTTTGGGCGCCGTTACCTGGTGAAAGGGTTTAATCTGAACGTGCTTCTGTACTGGTTTAGTCTGTACTGGTTTAGTCTCTACATGTGTAGGCTGCACACGCTCTGACAGGTCGGCGCTCCAGCTGCAACAAGGCTCTTTGGTGGCAGTGCTACAGTAGTTGGACACCCACCCATCATCCTCCTCCATCATCATCGCCAACTCCGCCTTCTTCTCACTCATCAGCTTCAGGCAGTTGGTCCGGAGATTCAAAAGGTTCCAGAACTCTGGATCGAAGTAGAGACCTCTCTTCAGGGTCTGGAGGATCTCAAAGCGGATGTGGTTCCCGATGGGACCGGCTTCGGCGTGGTACTCCTGGTCGGGGTGCGTGTAGAGGAGGAACACCGTTTTGTAGGCCTCCACGGTGCGTTCCAGGAAGAAGACGAGGAGGGCGCAGGCCCGGCAGACCTCCAGGTCGTTGGGGAGGAGGTAGGCTACCGTCTTGTAGATGAGGGACTTGGTGGCGTCGTCGCAGGGGTTCGTCTGGAGGGAGTGGGTGCAGAGCTCCACACAAAACTGGAGACCATCCTTTCCTAGCTGGGAGAGCAAAACAGAAATAGAACAGAAGGGGGGTCAGTGAATTACCCCTGCCATACACACATTTTTATATACATACATACACACCCAGTCAGGTCCAACATTATTGGCACCCTTGATAAAGATGAGAAACAAATACTAAATCAAACATACAAATACTGAGCAAATTGTTTATTATATACGAATACCATTTCTCAGAGAAAAGAGATTGTTTAACAAGTAGTATTTTTTTGTCTCAAAGACACATGGTCAAAATGATTTGCATGTTTTGGAATATTCTTATTCTGTACAGGCTTCCTTCTTTTCACTCTGTCATTTAAGTTAGTATTGTGGAGTTAATACAATGTTGTTGATCCATCCTTAATTTTCTCCTATCACAGCCATTAAAACGAATTGTTTTAAAGTCACCATTGGCTTCATTGCGGTTTCCTTCCTCTCCGGCAACTGAGTTAGGAATGACGCCTGTATCTTTGTAGTGACTTGGTGTATTGATACACCATCCAAAGTGTAATGAATAACTTCACCATGCTAAAAGTGATAATCAATGTCTGCTTTTTTAAATTTTTAAAAAATGTACCCATCTACCAATAGGTGCCCTTCTTTGAGAGTATTTGAAATTCACCGAGGGACCTTACAGATAATTAGTTGTGTGGGGTGCAGAGACGAGGTAGTCAATCAAAAATCATGTTAAATCCATTCTCACATATTCTGAAATTGCATTTTTCTCAATCCCTCACCCTGCGAGGACAACAGCACTGAGCCGTTCTCTAAAAAAGTAGTTTTTTTTTTCTTCAATCAGTGGAAAACACATTGAGATGAATCTTAGCTCACTCCTCCATACAGAATCTGCCCAGATCCTCGATATCCTTCATCTGCGCTTTATGGATGGCCCTCTTCAATTCAAAACCCACATGTTTTCAATGAGGTTCAAGTCCAGAGACTGACGGACATTGCTAAATGTCTTCTTTTTTTCCGTCAATTAATTTCTTTGTGAATTTTGATGAGTGCTTGAGGTTATTCAAATCAAGTTTATTTTATATAGCCCTTCGTACATCAGCTAATATCTCGAAGTGCTGTACAGAAACCCAGCCTAAAAACCCCAAACAGCAAGCAATGCAGGTGTAGAAGCACGGTGGCTAGGAAAAACTCCCTAGAAAGGCCAAAACCTAGGAAGAAACCTAGAGAGGAACCAGGCTATGAGGGGTGGCCAGTCCTCTTCTGGCTGTGCCGGGTGGAGATTATAACAGAACATGGCCAAGATGTTCAAATGTTCATAGATGACCAGGAGGGTCAAATAATAATAATCACAGTGGTTGTCGAGGGTGCAACAGGTCAGCACCTCAGGAGTAAATGTCAGTTGGCTTTTCGCTTGCCAAGTGGAGTGTCTTGCGGCGCCGTTTTATCCTCCTGGCAGAGGCAACCAGAATATAACCTAGTTAAATATCCTGGTACTGGTTAAAAGTTGAAGATGCTGTTGACCTTAACAAGAGCAGACCTGCCAACCCTGTCCAAGTTAATAAACTTCTTATGGCTGCAGGGGCAGTATTGAGTAGCTTGGATGAAAGGTGCCCATTTCAAACGGCCTGCTCCTTAGTCATAGTTCCTAATATTTGCATATTATTATTAATATTGGATAGAAAACACTCCAAAGTTTCTAAAACTGTTTGAATTATTTCTCTGAGATAAACAGAACTCATATTGGCAGGCAAAATCCTGAATTGAAATCAAAACCGGAAGTCAGAAATCTGAGATTGTTAAATACAGACAGAGTCCCTAAAGAAGTCCAAATGACTAGATGTCAGCAATCAATAGAAATTCCAATGAGATTTCTATGGTGTTGTGGGAGAGAATGAGAGCAGAATCAGTCAGGTGTCCATCAAGCAGCCACCCGCGTAACATTCCACTTCCTCATGCAAGCCACTGCCGTTCCATGCTCACGAAGAGAACAAAGAATACTCCAGTTGGAACTTTATTGAAGCTATATGTTAAAAACATCCTAATGATTGATTCAGTACTTAGTTTGAAATGTTTCTTAGACCGGTAATATCACATTTTGAAGTTTTTGTCCGATATGAAGCTGACCAGAATTAGCGTTTGGATATGTTTACCAAACGCGCTAACAATTGGACATAAATAACGGATTTTTTCGAACAAAACAAACATTTATTGTGGACCTGGAGTTTCTGCTCTGCTTTCCGATCGAAACCAACTAAAGTAATGAAATATTTATGATATATTTTGTTGTTTATAGTGATGCTAAATTCGCAGCTGTGATATGCTAATTTGAGCGCCGTCTCAGATTATAGCGTGCAGTTATTTTTCCTTAAAGTTTTTTTTAAATCTGACATAGCGGTTGCATTAAGGAGAGGTATATCTATAATTCAATGTGTATAACTTGTATTATCATCTATATTTATGATGAGTATGTATGTTGAAACGACGGGCTATGCAAAGTCACTTGATGTTTTTGCATTTAGTGATTCTTGTAGCCTCAATGTAAACTCAATTTTTTTGATATAAATATGAATTGAATCAAACAAAACACGCATGTATTGTGTAACATGAAGTCCTATGAGTGTCATCTGATGAAAATAATCGAAGGTTAGTGATTCATTTTATCTCTATTCTGGTTTTTGTGATGCTATCATTAGCTGGGAAAAATGGCTGTGATTATTTTTAGTTTTGTGGTGACCTAACATAATCGTTTGTAGTGCTTTCGCTGAAAAGCCTATTTGAAATCGGACACTTTGGTGGGATTAACAACATGATTACCTTTAAAATGATATAAGACACACGTGAATGTTTGAGGAATTGTAATTATGAAATTTATGGTTTTTGAATTTGGCGCCCTGCACTTGGACTGGCTGTTGTCATATTGATCCCGATATAGGGCTTGAAGCCATAAGAGTACCAGACGCGGCGCGGGCCCCCGAATTGGAGACGCGGGCCCCCGAATTGGAGACGCGGGCCCCCGAATTGGAGACGCGGGCCCCCGAATTGGAGACGCGGGCCCCCGAATTGGAGACGCGGGCCCCCGAATTGGAGACGCGGGCCCCCGAATTGGAGACGCGGGCCCCCGAATTGGAGACGCGGGCCCCCGAATTGGAGACGCGGGCCCCCGAATTGGAGACGCGGGCCCCCGAGTTGGAGACGCGGCGCGGGCCCCCGAGTTGGAGACGCGGCGCGGGCCCCCGAGTTGGAGACGCGGCGCGGGCCCCCGAGTTGGAGACGCGGCGCGGGCCCCCGGGTTGGAGACGCGGCGCGGGCCCCCGGGTTGGAGACGCGGCGCGGGCCCCCGGGTTGGAGACGCGGCGCGGGGCCCCGGGTTGGAGACGCGGCGCGGGGCCCCGGGTTGGAGACGCGGCGCGGGGCCCCGGGTTGGAGACGCGGCGCGGGGCCCCGGGTTGGAGACGCGGCGCGGGGCCCCGAATTGGAGACGCGGCGCGGGGCCCCGAATTGGAGACGCGGCGCGGGGCCCCGAATTGGAGACGCGGCGCGGGCCCCCGAATTGGAGACGCGGCGCGGGCCCCCGAATTGGAGACGCGGCGCGGGGCCCCGAATTGGAGACGCGGCGCGGGGCCCCGAATTGGAGACGCGGCGCGGGGCCCCGAATTGGAGACGCGGCGCGGGGCCCCGAATTGGAGACGCGGCGCGGGGCCCCGAATTGGAGACGCGGCGCGGGGCCCCGAGTTGGAGACGCGGCGCGGGGCCCCGAGTTGGAGACGCGGCGCGGGGCCCCGAGTTGGAGACGCGGCGCGGGGCCCCGAGTTGGAGACGCGGCGCGGGGCCCCGAGTTGGAGACGCGGCGCGGGGCCCCGAGTTGGAGACGCGGCGCGGGGCCCCGAGTTGGAGACGCGGCGCGGGGCCCCGAGTTGGAGACGCGGCGCGGGGCCCCGAGTTGGAGACGCGGCGCGGGGCCCCGAGTTGGAGACGCGGCGCGGGGCCCCGAGTTGGAGACGCGGCGCGGGGCCCCGAGTTGGAGACGCGGCGCGGGGCCCCGAGTTGGAGACGCGGCGCGGGGCCCCGAGTTGGAGACGCGGCGCGGGGCCCCGAGTTGGAGACGCGGCGCGGGGCCCCGAGTTGGAGACGCGGCGCGGGGCCCCGAGTTGGAGACGCGGCGCGGGGCCCCGAGTTGGAGACGCGGCGCGGGGCCCCGAGTTGGAGACGCGGCGCGGGGCCCCGAGTTGGAGACGCGGCGCGGGGCCCCGAGTTGGAGACGCGGCGCGGGCCCCGGGTTGGAGACGCGGCGCGGGCCCCGGGTTGGAGACGCGGCGCGGGCCCCGGGTTGGAGACGCGGCGCGGGCCCCGGATTGGAGACGCAGCGCGGGCCCCGAATTGGAGACGCAGCGCGGGCCCCGAATTGGAGACGCAGCGCGGGCCCCGAATTGGAGACGCAGCGCGGGCCCCGAGTTGGAGACGCAGCGCGGGCCCCGGATTGGAGACGCAGCACGGGCCCCGGATTGGAGACGCAGCGCGGGCCCCGGATTGGAGACGCAGCGCGGGCCCCGGATTGGAGACGCAGCGCGGGCCCCGAATTGGAGGCTGACCTAAGCCAAGCCACCTTAGCGAGGTACAACCCAAATCAAAAACAGCTTTTTACATCCTCCTCTACCACAACAACTCCGTTACATCTGAACAAACAAAATGGCAGCTGGAATTTTAGCAATAAAATCGACAATCACAGGAGTTCGTGGCTCACCTCTGCAAGGATCACTCTGATGAAAGAGAATATTGATCTGATGTTGGTGGCGGACAGCATCAACCGGTGACTCTCTTCCAGGAAGGCCTGCTTGGAAGGCTTGACCCGCAGATGGAGTCGACTCCATACGAACACCAAATCCCTGGAAGAGGAAGAGAAAGTGATTCAATAACAAAATTATAAATATCACTTCATTTAATAAAAGGTTCATTATTATTGGGTTTTAAAAAAGTCGCAGTTTATTCATTAGCTGATTCAATTTAAAAAAAAAAAACTGGTTTGTAAATCAGATCCCAACGGGGGAGTAGGAAGTGGTCCAAGATCGATCAATCAATAAATCCAATGTTGTCTATAAAGCCCCTTTTAATGTCAACAGTTATCACACGGTGCAGAACGGTAACCGGGCCTAGAAAACCCCTAGCTTGTCACACGGTGCAGAACGGTAACCAGGCCTAGAAAACCCCTAACTTATCACACGGTGCAGAACGGTAACCGGGCCTAGAAAACCCCTAACTGATCACACGGTGCAGAACGGTAACCAGGCCTAGAAAACCCCTAACTTATCACACGGTGCAGAACGGTAACCGGGCCTAGAAAACCCCTAACTTGTCACACGGTGCAGAACGGTAACCGGGCCTAGAAAACCCCTAACTTATCACACGGTGCAGAACGGTAACCGGGCCTAGAAAACCCCTAACTTATCACACGGTGCAGAACGGTAACCGGGCCTAGAAAACCCCTAACTTGTCACACGGTGCAGAACGGTAACCGGGCCTAGAAAACCCCTAACTTATCACACGGTGCAGAACGGTAACCGGGCCTAGAAAACCCCTAACTTATCACACGGTGCAGAACGGTAACCGGGCCTAGAAAACCCCTAACTGATCACACGGTGCAGAACGGTAACCAGGCCTAGAAAACCCCTAACTTATCACACGGTGCAGAACGGTAACCGGGCCTAGAAAACCCCTAACTTATCACACGGTGCAGAACGGTAACCGGGCCTAGAAAACCCCAAACGCCAAAGAACAAGCAGAAGAAATACATATCAGCACTTCAATAATAAAGCCTGTGTATTTATTTTTAAAATATTTTTTATTCATTTTAACTAGGCAAGTCAGTTAAGAACAAATTCTTATTTACAATGGACGGTTTACCGCTCGGCCAAAACTCTAACACGGACGACGCTGGGCCAATCACGGCCTGGTTGTGATACAGCCTGGATTCGAAACCAGGGTGTCTGTAGTAACGCCTCAGTGCTGGAGATCGCGTTACGATGTGTACGGACAGTGACGAGACTCAGACCGCGTTACGATGTGTACGGACAGTGAGGAGCCTCAGACCGCGTTACGATGTGTATGGACAGTGAGGAGACTCAGACCGCGTTACGATGTGTACGGACAGTGAGGAGCCTCAGACCGCGTTACGATGTGTATGGACAGTGAGGAGACTCAGACCGCGTTACGATGTGTACGGACAGTGAGGAGACTCAGACCGCGTTACGATGTGTACGGACAGTGAGGAGACTCAGACCGCGTTACGATGTGTATGGACAGTGACGAGCCTCAGACCGCGTTACGATGTGTACGGACAGTGAGGAGACTCAGACCGCGTTACGATGTGTACGGACAGTGAGGAGCCTCAGACCGCGTTACGATGTGTATGGACAGTGACGAGCCTCAGACCGCGTTACGATGTGTACGGACAGTGAGGAGCCTCAGACCGCGTTACGATGTGTACGGACAGCGAGGAGCCTCAGACCGCGTTACGATGTGTACGGACAGTGACGAGCCTCAGACCGCGTTACGATGTGTACGGACAGTGAGGAGCCTCAGACCGCGTTACGATGTGTACGGACAGTGAGGAGCCTCAGACCGCGTTACGATGTGTACGGACAGCGAGGAGCCTCAGACCGCGTTACGATGTGTATGGACAGTGACGAGCCTCAGACCGCGTTACGATGTGTACGGACAGTGAGGAGCCTCAGACCGCGTTACGATGTGTACGGACAGTGAGGAGCCTCAGACCGCGTTACGATGTGTACGGACAGTGAGGAGCCTCAGACCGCGTTACGATGTGTATGGACAGTGACGAGCCTCACCACATGCAGTACATATCTCCTCTGCGTAGTTGCTGAGCGAGGAAGGCTGTGCAGAGGGCCAGAAGCGTCTCGTCGCTCTCCTCACTCTCTGCGTTACACACGATATCCACAGCATCCTTACCGTCGATGTCAGACATCTACAGAGACAGAGAGAGACAGAGAGAGACAGAGAGAGACAGAGAGAGACAGAGAGAGACAGAGAGAGACAGAGAGAGACAGAGAGAGACAGAGAGAGACAGAGAGAGAGAGAGAGACAGAGAGAGAGAGACAGAGAGAGAGAGACAGAGAGAGACAGAGAGAGACAGAGAGAGACAGAGAGAGACAGAGAGAGACAGAGAGAGACAGAGAGAGACAGAGAGAGACAGAGAGAGACAGAGAGAGACAGAGAGAGACAGAGAGAGACAGAGAGAGACAGAGAGAGACAGAGAGAGACAGAGAGAGACAGAGAGAGACAGAGAGAGACAGAGAGAGACAGAGAGAGACAGAGAGAGACAGAGACAGAGAGACAGAGACAGAGAGAAGAAATGGTGACTTCATACAAGCATTTATACGGTAGATTCCAGTGGTGTAGTGGAGGGTAAATGCAGGGCAACGTCGTTAGGGGAACGTTACTCACAGCGAAAGGTGATCAGAGTTCAGCTCTTTCTCCCCACTACATCACTGCTACATTCCTAATGACATCACCCAAGACTAAGAGGTAAACGGATGATAAAATTAAAATAAATGGGAGTACTGGTCAAATATGGCTTTCTAGCAGGCTAGCAGAAATTACTATTGTCTTCTACCTGTAGTCAGCAATACCACCCAACCCCATACGTGACCTACTAAACCTTCCAAACAAGGGGAAAAGGCAGCAACTCCAAATATGGACTGCAACCAACCACATTTATGAATTATTTAGTGCTTGTATTAGTGCTCTTATACAAAACACATCATCTTTGTCAAAAAGCTTTTTTTACCTTTATTTAACCAGGCAAGTCAGTTAAGAACAGATTCTTATTTTCAATGACGGCCTAGGAACAGTGGGTTAACTGGTCTAGCGGGTTAACTGGTCTAGGAACAGCGGGTTAACTGGTCTAGGAACAGCGGGTTAACTGGTCTAGGAACAGCGGGTCAACTGGTCTAGGAACAGCGGGTCAACTGGTCTAGGAACAGCGGGTCAACTGGTCTAGGAACAGCGGGTCAACTGGTCTAGGAACAGCGGGTCAACTGGTCTAGGAACAGCGGGTCAACTGGTCTAGGAACAGCGGGTCAACTGGTCTAGGAACAGCGGGTCAACTGGTCTAGGAACAGCGGGTCAACTGGTCTAGGAACAGCGGGTTAACTGGTCTAGGAACAGCGGGTTAACTGGTCTAGGAACAGCGGGTTAACTGGTCTAGGAACAGTGGGTCAACTGGTCTAGGAACAGCGGGTCAACTGGTCTAGGAACAGCGGGTCAACTGGTCTAGGAACAGCGGGTCAACTGGTCTAGGAACAGCGGGTCAACTGGTCTAGGAACAGCGGGTCAACTGGTCTAGGAACAGCGGGTCAACTGGTCTAGGAACAGCGGGTCAACTGGTCTAGGAACAGCGGGTTAACTGGTCTAGGAACAGCGGGTTAACTGCCTTGTTCAGGGGCAGAACAACAGATTTGTACCTTGTCAGCTCAGGGATTCAATCTTGCAAAGTCCAACGCTCTAACCACTAAGCTACCCTGCGCTAGGTCCAGCTAGCATAGCAGTTCATCCTCTCATCTCTACATCCCAGCTAGCATATCAGTTCATCCTCTCATCTCTACCGTAGATCCCAGCTAGCATATCAGTTCATCCTCTCATCTCTACCGTAGATCCCAGCTAGCATATCAGTTCATCCTCTCATCTCTACCGTAGATCCCAGCTAGCATATCAGTTCATCCTCTCATCTCTACCGTAGATCCCAGCTAGCATATCAGTTCATCCTCTCATCTCTACCGTAGATCCCAGCTAGCCTATCAGTTCATCCTCTCATCTCTACATCCCAGCTAGCCTATCAGTTCATCCTCTCATCTCTACCGTAGATCCCATCTAGCATATCAGTTCATCCTCTCATCTCTACATCCCAGCTAGCCTATCAGTTCATCCTCTCATCTCTACCGTAGATCCCATCTAGCATATCAGTTCATCCTCTCATCTCTAGATCCCAGCTAGCATATCAGTTCATCCTCTCATCTCTACATCCCAGCTAGCATATCAGTTCATCCTCTCATCTCTACCGTAGATCCCATCTAGCATATCAATTACAGTACATACCCTCAGCAGTAATTAGCCGCCCATTCCCAACATTTTATATTTAAGTCATTTAGCAGATGCTTTTATCCCGTAATCCAGGAATCCTAATAACCAAAGTTAGTTCCCTCACCTCTTCGTGCATATGGTGAGGGAGCGACGCCTTCAAGAGACAGGTGAGGTAGGCCTGTCTGAAGAACAGGTGTCGTCCGGCAACAGGGTGCTGAGAGCAGGTCTTAGCCAAGACCACAGCCTCGGTGAACATCTCACTGGACAGCAGGTAACGAACACGCAGCTCGAAGAACACTGGCACCTCTGAGCCTAGGTACCGGTCCACTGTGGAGAGAGACAAGGGTCAGTGTTACACCTCTGAGCCTAGGTACCGGTCCACTGTGGAGAGAGACACGGGTCAGTGTTACACCTCTGAGCCTAGGTACCGGTCCACTGTGGAGAGAGACACGGGTCAGTGTTACACCTCTGAGCCTAGGTACCGGTCCACTGCGGAGAGAGACACGGGTCAGTGTTAACACCTCTGAGCCTAGGTACCGGTCCACTGTGGAGAGAGACACGGGTCAGTGTTACACCTCTGAGCCTAGGTACCGGTCCACTGTGGAGAGAGACACGGGTCAGTGTTAACACCTCTGAGCCTAGGTACCGGTCCACTGTGGAGAGAGACACGGGTCAGTGTTAACACCTCTGAGCCTAGGTACCGGTCCACTGTGGAGAGAGACAAGGGTCAGTGTTACACCTCTGAGCCTAGGTACCGGTCCACTGCGGAGAGAGACACGGGTCAGTGTTACACCTCTGAGCCTAGGTACCGGTCCACTGTGGAGAGAGACACGGGTCAGTGTTACACCTCTGAGCCTAGGTACCGGTCCACTGTGGAGAGAGACAAGGGTCAGTGTTAACACCTCTGAGCCTAGGTACCGGTCCACTGTGGAGAGAGACACGGGTCAGTGTTACACCTCTGAGCCTAGGTACCGGTCCACTGTGGAGAGAGACACGGGTCAGTGTTACACCTCTGAGCCTAGGTACCGGTCCACTGTGGAGAGAGACAAGGGTCAGTGTTAACACCTCTGAGCCTAGGTACCGGTCCACTGTGGAGAGAGACACGGGTCAGTGTTAACACCTCTGAGCCTAGGTACCGGTCCACTGTGGAGAGAGACAAGGGTCAGTGTTAAATCCCAAATAGTGGTCTACATTACAGTAGTACATATTAAGAGTTACAGTAGTAAATATGAAGAGTTACAGTAGTAAATATGAAGAGTTACAGTAGTAAATATGAAGAGTTACAGTAGTAAATATGAAGAGTTACAGTAGTAAATATGAAGAGTTACAGTAATAAATATGAAGGGTTACAGTAATAAATATGAAGGGTTACAGTAATAAATATGAAGAGTTACAGTAATAAATATGAAGGGTTACAGTAATAAATATGAAGGGTTACAGTAATAAATATGAAGGGTTACAGTAATAAATATGAAGGGTTACAGTAGTAAATATGAAGGGTTACAGTAATAAATATGAAGGGTTACAGTAATAAATATGAAGGGTTACAGTAATAAATATGAAGGGTTACAGTAATAAATATGAAGGGTTACAGTAATAAATATGAAGGGTTACAGTAATAAATATGAAGGGTTACAGTAATAAATATGAAGGGTTACAGTAATAAATATGAAGGGTTACAGTAATAAATATGAAGGGTTACAGTAATAAATATGAAGGGTTATAGTAGTAAATATGAAGGGTTACAGTAGTAAATATTAAATCCACACAGAGAGGAACCTCTAGTTATCTGACTCCTGTCATTATAGACGGACGACTCCAGAGCAGATATTTACACAACAGATTTCTAGTCAGTAATACAACATGGTATATGGATGAGTATGTTGATGTGGTCCATGGCCCTCACTCTCCCAGTCTCTCCCCCAGTCTCTCCCCCAGTCTCTCCCCCAGTCTCTCCCCCAGTCTCTCCCCCAGTCTCTCCCCCAGTCTCTCCCCCAGTCTCTCCCAGTCACTCCCAGTCTCTCCCAGTCACTCCCAGTCACTCCCAGTCACTCCCAGTCACTCCCAGTCACTCCCAGTCACTCCCAGTCACTCCCAGTCTCTCACCTTCATCCCGGGGCTGTTGCGAGTCCTTCAGGATGGCCTGTAGTATGGGGTTGGTCCACGGGCCCTTCTCTCTGATGATCTGTCCCACCTGAAGCAGGTGAATGTTCTGGTGCCTCTCCAGCTGGGAAAAACATTCCTGAAAGAGGAGGAAAAGTTTAGCCTGGTCCAAGATCTATGTGCCATCTTGCCAAACTCAGAGATCATGTTTTATAGCATTCCATAAAGCAGTGAGAAATGGATATGGGATCTGATTGGTCAGCTGATTCAACTGGATTGGATCTGGTATCTGATTGGTCAGCTGATTCAAATGGATTGGATCTGATTGGTCAGCTGATTCAAATGCAAAACAGCCTCTTTGTGTCGTCTTGTTGACATGACAACAACCATAGGAGCTGGCAAGACAGCACATAACAGATCTGGAACCAGGCTAGGAAGGGGTGTCAACTCATCACAGTCACATATGTCTATGGTTCCTGAGATTTGAAACAAACGGGGGAAGACAACTCACCTGGAACGAATCAAGGATATTTTTCAAGGGATCCTGCAGGATCTTATTCCTGTTCAAAAACAGCAAGAGCTCAAAAGCACTCCTGTGGGGAGAGAGAGGGGAGGGGGAGGGGAGAGGGGACTGTTTGAGCCTCTTACCTCCTTTAATAAATGTTACAACAGGGACGGAATAACGAGGCTGACAGGGGCAGAGTCAGCCTAGAAAACAACACTCATACTGGAGATAGTGTCATGTCATCCCCAGTCTCTATGAACCCCAAGGAGCAGGTAAACAAGTCCAGACTCATACTGGAGATAGTGTCATGTCTCCCCCAGTCTCTATGTACCCCAAGGAGAGGGTAAACAAGTCCAGACTCATACTGGAGGTCATGTCTCCCCCAGTCTCTATGTACCCCAAGGAGCAGGTAAACAAGTCAAGACTCATACTGGAGGTAGTGTCATGTCTCCCCCAGTCTCTATGTACCCCAAGGAGCAGGTAAACAAGTCCAGACTCATACTGGAGGTAGTGTCATGTCTCCCCCAGTCTCTATGTACCCCAAGGAGCAGGTAAACAAGTCAAGACTCATACTGGAGGTAGTGTCATGTCTCCCCCAGTCTCTATGTACCCCAAGGAGCAGGTAAACAAGTCAAGACTCATACTGGAGGTAGTGTCATGTCTCCCCCAGTCTCTATGAACCCCAAGGAGCAGGTAAACAAGTCAAGACTCATACTGGAGGTAGTGTCATGTCTCCCCCAGTCTCTATTAACCCCAAGGAGCAGGTAAACAAGTCCAGACTCATACTGGAGGTCATGTCTCGCCCAGTCTCTATGTACCCCAAGGAGCAGGTAAACAAGTCCAGACTCATACTGGAGGTAGTGTCATGTCTCCCCCAGTCTCTATGTACCCCAAGGAGCAGGTAAACAAGTCCAGACTCATACTGGAGGTAGTGTCATGTCTCCCCCAGTCTCTATGTACCCCAAGGAGCAGGTAAACAAGTCAAGACTCATACTGGAGGTAGTGTCATATCTCCCCCAGTCTCTATGAACCCCAAGGAGCAGGTAAACAAGTCCAGACTCATACTGGAGGTAGTGTCATGTCTCCCCCAGTCTCTATGTACCCCAAGGAGCAGGTAAACAAGTCCAGACTCATACTGGAGGTAGTGTCATGTCTCCCCCAGTCTCTATGTACCACAAGGAGCAGGTAAACAAGTCCAGACTCATACTGGAGGTAGTGTCATGTCTCCCCCAGTCTCTATGAACCCCAAGGAGCAGGTAAACAAGTCCAGACTCATACTGGAGGTAGTGTCATGTCTCCCCCAGTCTCTATGTACCCCAAGGAGCAGGTAAACAAGTCCAGACTCATACTGGAGGTAGTGTCATGTCTCCCCCAGTCTCTATGAACCCCAAGGAGCAGGTAAACAAGTCCAGACTCATACTGGAGGTAGTGTCATGTCTCCCCCAGTCTCTATGTACCCCAAGGAACAGGTAAACAAGCCCAGACTCATACTGGAGGTAGTGTCATGTCTCCCCCAGTCTCTATGTACCCCAAGGAGCAGGTAAACAAGTCCAGACTCATACTGGAGGTAGTGTCATGTCTCCCCCAGTCTCTATGTACCCCAAGGAGCAGGTAAACAAGTCCAGACTCATACTGGAGGTAGTGTCATGTCTCCCCCAGTCTCTATGTACCCCAAGGAGCAGGTAAACAAGTCCAGACTCATACTGGAGGTAGTGTCATGTCTCCCCCAGTCTCTATGTACCCCAAGGAGCGGGTGAGCAAGTCAAGACTCATACTGGAGGTAGTGTCATGTCTCCCCCAGTCTCTATGTACCCCAAGGAGCAGGTAAACAAGTCCAGACTCATACTGGAGATAGTGTCATGTCTCCCCCAGTCTCTATGTACCCCAAGGAGCAGGTGAGCAAGTTAAGACTCATACTGGAGATAGTGTCATGTCTCCCCCAGTCTCTATGTACCCCAAGGAGCGGGTGAGCAAGTCAAGACTCATACTTACAGGGCAAGGCTACTCAGTGTGTAGCATACATGTTCACAGTCAGACGGGAAGCAGGCCGAGGCTTGGACAAAGGAACATAGAGCAGTCTGGAGCACCTGCAGCTGTGGCAAGGGTACCTGCCATCGTCCGGAATACACCTCCACCAACTACAGGGAGGGAAGAGAGGGGAGAGGGAGGGGAGAGAGGGAAGGGGGTGGGAGGGGAGAGAGGGAAGGGGGTGAGGAGGGAGAGGGGGAAGGGGGTGGGGAGGGAGAGAGGGAAGGGGGTGGGGAGGGAGAGAGGGAAGGGGGTGGGGAGGGAGAGAGGGAAGGGGGTGGGGAGGGAGAGAGATACAGGTAGGAAAAGGGTGAGGGAAAATAAGACAGTGGATAGGGAAACCATACCAAGACGTTGGATGGGCCCAATTAAAAACAATGGTTGTCCCTTTCACTGTATCATCAGCTCAACTTGGTAGGAACAAGAATACTAATACTGAACGCTAGCTACATTATTACCTAACTAGGCCATCATAGTCAGACTAACTAGACACTGTAGCGAGCTATAAGTATCTGTAACGCTGCAATCCTAATAGATGTTACAACACAGAGTAAACCATCTTTGGTTACAATCTAGCTGGATAAAACATGGCTTAGTCAATATGACAAATTGAAAAAGCAACTTCAAAATGAAAGTGCAGTCATTGAATTCCATGAGACTTCTTGGCAAGTTCCCGAATCTACTGTTGGCAAACTAGCAGCTAACTAACTAGCTAAACTGGGAACTGAAGATAACTTGGCTAACAAGCAAGCTACCGAAAACGACTTGACTGACAATGCTTTTCCACGTAGCTAACTACTAACAGTATACCATCATGCATTTTGAAAAGAGTGAATTAGCATATAACATGTGACATTATAGAAACAGGTTCGTTTATTGGTTGCTAGCTAGTCATTTACGGGTTGTTAGCTGTGTGTTTCTGGGGGAGGGGAATAGGTTGGTTGGCTAGTTAGCCCTAGCATAGATTAGAGAAAGGAGCTCTGGCCCTAGCTAGCTAACGTTAGCTAGTTCGAGCCTTTACTAGAAAACTAGTCTTTCGCTTTTCCCAGATGCGATACCAATACATTTCGTACCTTACAGAACCGTAAACAGTATAACTTGCTTTGAAGTCCGTATTCTTCACTTGAGTTACTGACAAACAAACTCTCCAATTCTTTTTTAAAACCCTCTAACTCAAATTCACTCTCTTCTTCCGCCATACTGCTTGTCTTGCCTAGCGCGTAGCTACAGCGACGAAACGCAACTGTCCAACCTAGCGTATCGCGTCGAGAGATTCGATTGGATGATATTCACGTCTGTATTGCTTACGGCGGAAAAATACGTCTTGTGATTGGAGCACACTGCACCTCATCCAAAAAACCCGCCCTACATTGAAGGTATCTTGTGTTTATATTATTGGTTACATTGGAACATTGTTGCAACGTGTTTGATAACGTTTCTTGTACGTTCTCACCAGCTAATATTGAATGAGTCAATTAGTGATTGTATCTGTCTGTGTCTCTTACTTCAGAACGGCGGCATGATCAAAACATGGTATACCTTTCCATTCCGTTGATTGGTTGTCATGAAATGATATTGGATTTGTGCTCATTTATTAATTAACAGGTGACACCAGCGCCGCCTACCTAAACAAATCAATCCCTTACTGTCTTGTTAAAGGAATCGGTTCTGGCTGTTGATTCCAATAAGGACTAGGTCGCAGTTGAGCAGCAGGTGACCAATGCTTATGACTGCTTTATTTATGGAATGCTTTGAAAAAACCTTGCGCATCCTTTGAGTTTGTCAAACAATTTGGTTTATGCAAGTGAATTTTTTATCTACCTTTACCCCTCATTTCTCTGCCATTTAAAACGTACTCTGTAAAGGCAGTATTTGTAACCTGGAATTGGCATGTCCTTTATACGTAGCCGATGTGAATATAACGCCGAAGAGCCGAGTCTGGACATTTGAGAAGCAACCCCGTGTGGTTCATACTAGGCCTACACCCTTTGAGGAAGAGTGTCCTTGTTTTCCTTCAGACCCATTCCTCAAAGGTAATTGATCGCTGTCTCATTGCATCTATGTCCTTATTGATCCGATCTGTTTTGGCTCCAGTTCCCCCTGTAGGTAGCAGTAGTTCAGGACTCTTGTTGACCACGATGTCTGTCGGGCTGCAGGTTGTCCTATACAAATCCTATACAACATGACATCACCCAGCACTTTAATGGCCACTGTGCGGTATACTGCACGTTTTACCTGACCAATCATATATTTATATATATCTATATATTTTAAATGTTGTGAATGTACTATGTCTGTAAGGATGACAGACTCATTTCCCCATGAGGGGATTAATAAAGTTAATCTCAGGGGTGGTGGGCTGGTTGGTAGTCATCTTGTCCTGCTGCTGTGGAGAGTCCCAGCCTTTATCGGCAGCACCATAGCGACCGCTCAGATCTTCTGAGAGAGGCTGTGGATGAACTGTGACCTGCAGAGTACTGGACAGATGCAAGGTCAGAAGACAAGGGCCAAAAGCGCTCTCCTTCTTCCCTATATAGTACACTACTTTAGACCAGGGCCCTATTATCTATATAGTACACTACTTTAGACCAGGACCCTATGGAGTACACTACTTTAGACCAGGGCCCTATTATCTATATAGTACACTACTTTAGACTAGGACCCTATAGAGTACACTACTTTAGACCAGGGCCCTATTATCTATATAGTACACTACTTTAGACCAAAACCCTATTCCCTACATAGTGGACTACTTTAGGCCAGGGAACTATAGAACCCTATTCCCTATATAGTGCACTACTTTAGACCAGGGTCTACTGACAGCTTTCTGTTTCAGACTGAAGATCTATCTGATGAAGTGCCTTGTATATATCTGAGAAATAAAGTATTTTTTATTTTTTATTTACACTTTCTCAAAACAAGAGAGCAGAAAAACATAAAATATCAAGTCTGTGACTGTTGGGCCGGAACAAAACCCTGCAGGAGCGTAGCTCCCAAGGACAAGAGTTGGCCACCGCATCACAACCTCTAAGATATCAGGGCCGTGTTCACAAAGCGTCTCACAACAGGAGTGCTGATTACCATCAGTTTTGGCTTTAGATCCTAATGGATAAGAGGGGACCTGATCCTAATGGATAAGAGGGGACCTGATCCTAGATCCTAATGGATAAGAGGGGACCTGATCCTAGATCCTAATGGATAAGAGGGGACCTGATCCTAGATCCTAATGGATAAGAGGGGACCTGATCCTAGATCCTAATGGATAAGAGGGGACCTGATCCTAGATCCTAATGAATAAGAGGGGACCTGATCCTAGATCCTAATGAATAATGGGGGGGGGGGGGGGCAGCGAGAGGTGGGGCTAAGTGGGGGGGCAGGAGGAGGGGGGGGAGAGGTGAGGCTAAGTGGGGGAGACAGGGAGAGGTGGGGCTAAGTGGGGGGGACAGGGAGAAGTGAGGCTAAGTGGGGGGGGGGGGGGGGGGGCAGGAGGGGAGGGGGAGAGGTGAGGCTAAGTGGGGGAGACAGGGAGAGGTGGGGCTAAGTGGGGGGGGGGGGCAGCGAGAGTTGGGGATGAAAAATGGACTAATCCTAAAGTTGGTTTTCAGGGGGGTGAAAGGTAGTTTCAGATTCTACTGTTCATGTATTCAAAATGAAAAGATATGACTTTGTCAACGAGTATAATCAGCAGTTATACATGCAATTCAACTTCCTGTTTCTTAAAATATATATATATATTTTTTTTTAATTGATAGGCTGTTATTAACTTTAATCTTGATAAATCCCCGTGACCTTTAGGAGCACTGACCTGGAACTATAGCAGCATTCTCCTTCACTTCCTGTTCTAAACTCCACACAGGTGGAAAACCTGGGGGGGGGGGGGGGGGGGTGCGTTCAGTAGGACGAAAACGTTACGCAACGTTCAGATAGGAATACGCTATACAGAACAACTACATGCCTCTCTGACGTGTAGAACGAGGCTCTGTCCGTGACGTTTCCATGTTATCTGCAACGTTCTACAACGTTAGGCTACTGAAGGGGACCCTGTTATTCAAACTCTCTCTCGTCGTGGGGCCACTGCAGAGACCCAATACACAGCAGGACAACTACATGCAGTGGCATCTATAGTCATATAGACTATATATATAGATATATATATAAAATAGTGTCACTATATCCCAGAAAAGGCTTGTCAGAGACTGAGCAGGGGGAGTCGTGTGTGTGTGTCCAGGCACAGGGTGTGTGTGTGTGTGTGTGTGTCCAGGCACAGGGTGTGTGTGTGTGTTAGTTAGTCCACTCCCAAGGCTTTGAGCTGTCGCTCGATGTCTTCGTCCGAGATGCCGTCTGATTTGGAGGTAGAGGAAGAAGCGGGGTTGTTTCTGCTGGTCGAAGGAGCATTCACCATCTACGATCAATAACAACAAAACACATTAAATCAACTCAACCTTGATTCTCCCAAGCAAATGCCACTCATAGTATTTCCACAGTACTAGTGTCCTGTCCAGGGGGTGTCCTGGTACATCAAGCTGTCTCACTACAGTAACAGGAGATTCAGCTCCTGTCCAGGGGGTGTCCTGGTACATCGAGCTGTCTCACTACAGTAACAGGAGATAGACTAGTGTCCTGTCCAGGGGGTGTCCTGGTACATCAAGCTGTCTCACTACAGAAACAGGAGATAGACTAGTGTCCTGTCCAGGGGGTGTCCTGGTACATCAAGCTGTCTCACTACAGTAACAGGAGCTCCTGCCCTCTGGGCCATTCTGGCTTAGACAAGGCTAACTTACTTTACGGAGTATTTCCATAGAGCTGCAGAATGACATCCCCAGTAGGATCCTGACCCAGTAGGATCCTGACCCAGTAGGACCCTAACCCTGACCCAGTAGGACCCTAACCCAGTAGGACCCTAACCCAGTGGGACCCTAACCCAGTTGGACCCTTGTCAGCCAATCAGCATTCAGGGCTGGAACCAGCCAGTTTATGCTGCTACATACAGGTCCAGTTTCCCGGACACCGACTGGTCTTATTTCAAATCTCCAATGAAAGTTATTTTAAATCCAGGACTAGTCTAGATCTATATCTGGGAAACCAGCCCCAAGGATATCTCTATTACAGTTCCCAATATCAGGGTTTAGTCTCTAGATCTATATCTGGGAAACCAGCCCCAAGGATCGCTCTTAGTTCCCAATATCAGGGTTTAGTCTCTAGATCGATATCTGGGAAACCAGCCCCAAGGATCTCTTAGTTCCCAATATCAGGGTTTAGTCTCTAGATCTATATCTGGGAAACCCGCCCCAAGGATCTCTATTACAGTTCCCAATATCAGGGTTTAGTCTCTAGATCGATATCTGGGAAACCAGCCCCAAGGATCTCTCTATTACAGTTCCCAATATCAGGGTTTAGTCTCTAGATCTATATCTGGGAAACCAGCCCCAAGGATCTCTTAGTTCCCAATATCAGGGTTTAGTCTCTAGATCTATATCTGGGAAACCAGCCCCAAGGATCTCTATTACAGTTCCCAATATCAGGGTTTAGTCTCTAGATCTATATCTGGGAAACCAGCCCCAAGGATCTCTCTATTACAGTTCCCAATATCAGGGTTTAGTTTCTAGATCTATATCTGGGAAACCAGCCCCAAGGATCTCTTAGTTCCCAATATCTGGGTTTAGTCTCTAGATCTATATCTGCCTTTGTTAAAAATCAGGTACATCATTGAGAACACATTCTATTTGACAATAAACACCAATGTCTCACCTTTCCTGATATCTCGATGCCGATCTCGTCCAGAACCTGGTTAACGATGCTATCAGACTCCTCTTCGTCTCCAGACTCGTCAAAGATCTCATCCAGCGTGTCGTTAACTGAGAGAAGGGGACAGAGAGAAGACTCCTATAACACATCCCTTGTCATAACACACACACACAGTCAAAAGTTTTTGAACACCTACTCATTCAAGGGTTTTTCTTTATTTTTACTATTTTCTACATTGTAGAATAATAGTGAAGACATCAAAACTATGAAATAACACATATGGAATCATGTAGTAACCAAAAGTGTTAAACAAATCAAAATATTTTATATTTGAGATTCTTCAAAATAGCCACCCTTTGTCTTGATGATAGCTTTGCATACTCTTGGCATTCTCTCAACCAGCTTCACCTGGAATGTTTTTCCAACAGTCTTGAAGGAGTTCCCACATATGCTGAGCACTTGTTGGCTGCTTTTCATTCACTCTGCGGTCCAACTCATTCCAAACCATCTCAATTGGGTTGAGGCCGGGTGATTGCGTAGGCCATGTTGGTTAAGTGTGCTTTAAATTCAAAATAAAATCAGACACCAGCAAAGCACCCCCACACCTCCTCCTCCATGCTTCAATGTGGGAACCACAAATGCAGATGTTCACCTACTCTGCGTCTCAAAGACACAGCGGTTGGAACCAAACATTTCCACCGGTCTAATGTACATTGCTCATGTTTCTTGGCCCAATCAAGTCTCTTATTATTGGTGTCCTTTAGTAGTGGTTTCTTTGCAGCAATTCGACCATGAAGGCCTGATTTATGCAGTCGCCTCTGAAGGGTTTGATGTTGAGATGTGTCTGTTACTTGAAGTCTGTGAAGCATTTATTTGGGCTGCAATTTCTGAGGCTGGTAACTCTAATGAACGTATCCTCTGCAGCAGAGGGAACTCTGGGTCTTCCTTTCCTGTGACGGTCCTCCTGAGAGACAGTTTCATCATATCCTCTGCAGAGGTAACTCTGGGTCTTCCTTTCCTGTGGCGGTCCTCATGAGAGCCAGTTTCATCATAGCGCTTGATGGTTTTTGCGGCTGCACTTGAAGAAACTTTCAAAGTTCTTGAAATGTTCCTGATTGACTGACCGTCATGTCTTACAGTAATGATGGACTGTGGTTTCTCTTTGCTTATTTGAGCTGTTCTTGCCATAATATGGACTTGGTCTTTAATCAAATAGGGCTATCTTCTGTATATCACCCCTACCATGTCACAACACAACTGATTGGCTCAAATGCATTAATAAGAAGGGAAAAAAAATCCACTAATTAACATAAGGCACAGCTGTTAATTGAAACGTAATATGACGTAGTACACTATATAGGTAATACTATGATGTAGTACACTATATAGGTAATACTATGATGTAGTACACTATATAGGTAATACTATGATGTAGTGCACTATATAGGTAATACTATGATGTAGTGCACTATATAGGTAATACTATGATGTAGTGCACTATATAGGTAATACTATGATGTAGTACACTATATAGGTAATACTATGATGTAGTACACTATATAGGTAATACTATGACGTAGTGCACTATATAGGTAATACTATGATGTAGTGCACTATATAGGTAATACTATGACGTAGTACACTATATAGGTAATACTATGATGTAGTACACTATATAGGTAATACTATGACGTAGTGCACTATATAGGTAATACTATGATGTAGTGCACTATATAGGTAATACTATGACGTAGTACACTATATAGGTAATACTATGATGTAGTACACTATATAGGTAATACTATGACGTAGTGCACTATATAGGTAATACTATGATGTAGTGCACTATATAGGTAATACTATGATGTAGTGCACTATATAGGTAATACTATGACGTAGTACACTATATAGGTAATACTATGACGTAGTACACTATATAGGTAATACTATGACGTAGTGCACTATATAGGTAATACTATGATGTAGTGCACTATATAGGTAATACTATGATGTAGTGCACTATATAGGTAATACTATGATGTAGTACACTATATAGGTAATACTATGATGTAGGACACTATATAGGTAATACTGTGATGTAGTACACTATATAGGTAATACTATGATGTAGTACACTATATAGGTAATACTATGATGTAGTACACTATATAGGTAATACTGTGATGTAGTACACTATATAGGTAATACTATGATGTAGTGCACTATATAGGTAATACTATGATGTAGTGCACTATATAGGTAATACTGTGATGTAGTACACTATATAGGTAATACTATGATGTAGTACACTATATAGGTAATAATATGATGTAGTACACTATATAGGTAATAATATTATGCCACGTTAGCAGTCTTATCATCATGGAGGACAACATAGAATGTGTAATATAGATCCAGTCTTATCATCATGAGGACAACATAGAATGTGTAATATAGATCCAGTCTTATCATGAGGACAACATAGAATGTGTAATATAGATCCAGTCTTATCATCATGAGGACAACATAGAATGTGTAATATAGATCCAGTCTTATCATGAGGACAACATAGAATGTGTAATATAGATCCAGTCTTATCATGAGGACAACATAGAATGTGTAATATAGATCCAGTCTTATCATGAGGACAACATAGAATGTGTAATATAGATCCAGTCTTATCATGAGGACAACATAGAATGTGTAATATAGATCCAGTCTTATCATCATGAGGACAACATAGAAAGTGTAATATAGATCCAGTCTTACTCAGCTCCTCTGACATCTCCATCTTCATGTTCTCCTTCTGGAAGTTCTGCATGGTCTGCTGCATCTTCTGAGGGTCCATCTTCTTATTGACAGCCTGCATAGTCTGACAAGGGAAAGAGAGGCACATGGTCTGATTACACTTCGCAACAGGCAGGCAACACCCATTAAAATACAGCACACAGAGAGACAGAGACATAGACAGAGACAGGGGAGACAGAGACACACACACACACACACACACAGAGAGACAGACAAGAGAGACAGACAGGGGAGACACAGACAGAGACACAGACAGACAGAGACAGGAGAGACAGACAGAGACACAGACAGAGACAGGAGAGACATAGACAGAGACACAGACAGACAGGAGATACATAGAGAATGCTGTCCAAGGTGTCTGCACTAGGTACATCACCCCCCCCCCCCGTAGGAAGAAGCAGCCCACTAATCCACACTTACTTTGGTAGTGGTAGCCATGGCCCCTGCCATCTTCATCTGGGAGTTCATGAGTTTGGTCTGAGAGGACATGGAGGTGACCTTTGAACCGACCGCGTAGCTTCTATTCTTCTGTCTCCTCAGCTGAATCAGCTGTTTGGCCAGGATGGTACACGCCTCCTTGTTCCCAGTCTTCGCCATCTTCTTAATCTCCATCTCCTGGGAGACAACGTGCATTCGTGAAAGGATTCAGACCCCTGGTACTTTCGACCACATTTTGTTACAGCCTTATTCTAAAATGGATTAAATCGTTTCCCCCCTCATCAATCTATACACAATAACCCAAAATGACATCACAATACCCCAAAATGACATCACAATACACCATAATGACACAGCAAAAACAGGTTTTTAGAAATGAACTGGAAACCTGGCACCATCCCTACGGGGGAAGCATTTTTATTTATTTAACGAGGCAAGTCAGTTAAGAACAAATTCTTATTTACAATGACGGCCTAGGAACAGTGGGTTAACTGCCTTGTTCAGGGGCAGAACGACAGATTTTTACCTTGTCAGCTCGGGGATTCGATCTTGCAACCTTTCGGTTACTAGTCCAACGCTCTAACCACTAGGCGACTTGTCGCCTCTACGCTCTAACCACTAGGCGACTTGTCGCCTCTACGCTCTAACCACTAGGCGACTTGTCGCCTCTACGCTCTAACCACTAGGCGACTTGTCGCCTCTACGCTCTAACCACTAGGCGACTTGTCGCCTCTACGCTCTAACCACTAGGCGACTTGTCGCCTCTACGCTCTAACCACTAGGCGACTTGTCGCCTCTACGCTCTAACCACTAGGCGACTTGTCGCCTCTACGCTCTAACCACTAGGCGACTTGTCGCCTCTACGCTCTAACCACTAGGCGACTTGTCGCCTCTACGCTCTAACCACTAGGCGACTTGTCGCCTCTACGCTCTAACCACTAGGCGACTTGTCGCCTCTACGCTCTAACCACTAGGCGACTTGTCGCCTCTACGCTCTAACCACTAGGCGACCTGCCGCCCATCAGCCTAGTGGTTAGAGCGTTGGACATCCACATTTTGTTACAGCCTTATTCTAAAATTGATTAAATCGTTTCCCCCCTCATCAATCTATACACAATACCCCAAAATGACATCACAATACCCCAAAATGACATCACAATACCCCAAAATGACATCACAATACCCTAAAATGACATCACAATAACCCAAAATGACAAAGCAAAAACAGGTTTTTAGAAATGTATGGTAGAGTGGCCAGACGGAAGCCACTCCTCAGTAAAAGTCACATGACAGCCCGCTTGAAGTTTGCCCTGAGGCACCTAAAGGACCAATATTGAACTCTTTGGCCTGAATGCCAAGCGTCACGTCTGGAGGAAACCAGGCACCACTCATCACCTGTCCAATACCATCCCTACGGTGAAGCATGGTGGTGGCAGCATCATGCTGTGGGGATGTTTTTCAGAGTCAGGATCGAGGGAAAGGGTACTGAGTAAAGGGTCTGAATACTGATGTATAATGTGATATTTCAGTTTATTTTCATAAATAGGTCAAAATGTCTAAATCTGTTTTTATGCTTTATCATTACGTGTGTGTGTGTGTGTGTGTGTGTGTGTGTGTGTGTGTGTGTGTGTGTGTGTGTGTGTGTGTGTGTGTAGATTGAGGCGGTCTGAATACTTTCCACTGTACATTATCCATAACTCAGATACTCTCTGTATTCACTACTGGACTTTGCTTGTGACAACAGACTACTACTACACCCACCAGTTGTTTTTCCTGTTTCTCCAGGGAAGATCTGTCTCTGGTGATCTGTCTCTGGGTTCCTCTCAGCTCTTTGGTCTGCTCCTTTATCACATCTAGACACAGCGGTGGGAGAGAAAACTACAAGATAAGTACTAGGCCTTGGTAGTGGTGGGAGAGAGAACTACAAGATAAGTACTAGGCCTTGGTAGTGGTGGGATAGAAGACTACAAGATAAGTATTAGGCCTTGGTAGTGGTGGGAGAGAGAACTACAAGATAAGTACTAGGCCTTGGTAGTGGTGGGAGAGAAGACTACAAGATAAGTACTAGGCCTTGGTAGTGGTGGGAGAGAAGACTACAAGATAAGTACTAGGCCTTGGTAGTGGTGGGAGAGAAGACTACAAGATAAGTACTAGGCCTTGGTAGTGGTGGGAGAAAAGACTACAAGATAAGTACTAGGCCTTGGTAGTGGTGGGAGAGAGAACTACAAGATAAGTACTAGGCCTTGGTAGTGGTGGGAGAGAAGACTACAAGATAAGTACTAGGCCTTGGTAGTGGTGGGAGAGAACTACAAGATAAGTACTAGGCCTTGATAGTGGTGGGATAGAAGACTACAAGATAAGTACTAGGCCTTGGTAGAGGTGGGAGAGAGAACTACAAGATAAGTACTAGGCCTTGGTAGTGGTCGGAGAACAGACAACAAGATAAGTACTAGGCCTTGGTAGTGATGGGAGAGAACTACAAGATAAGTACTAGGCCTTGGTAGTGATGGGAGAGAAAACTACAATATAAGTACTAGGCCTTGGTAGTGATGGGAGAGAACTACAAGATAAGTACTAGGCCTTGGTAGTGATGGGAGAGAGAACTACAAGATAAGTAAACACAGAGCGTTGGCAAACACAGAGAGGAGAAGAGAGCGAGAGAGAAACAATTGTCATTGTTTATTTCACTTGCTTTGGGCCATAGCCAAAACATACGTTTCTCATGTCAATGAAGCCCTTTGAATTGAGAGAGAGAGGAGACAGACGAGAGATCCACAGAGGGGACTCTACAGCAGCAGCATCATGTGGGGCTCTATGCATGAAGAGACTGAAAATCCAAAGTGACAGAACCTGCCTGTACCGCAAAAAGTCGGGAGAGCAAACCTCTCCTGTGGATACCCTATCGCCACCTACTACGGCCAAAAGGACCAACAGCACGTACTGCTGCTACGTTATTGTTATTATGACTCTATACAGACCAGCGTATTGAAAAGGCAGGCAAATAACACTTCCCTGTGTTTTCCCCCCTCAGATTACCTCCTATTTAACGACAAAAACTTGTTTTTTTACCATTAAGTTTAATCAACATTCTGACTTGTAATAGGAATGCTGAGCCGACCTGTTAGAGACAAGTCTGTAACGTAAAGTATTACACTCTCGGATAATAAGCGACTGAGGCTAACTTTGCTAATGTCAGCTAGCTGAAACACCGAGTCGGTGTACACTTACCATCTACTGTCTTCTTCTTGAAGAAGCCGGCCATGGTGACAGGCGATAACTTGGCCAAATAGCTATAATTCGATGATATTTTAAAAGGGCTCTGTACCCTGTTAATTAAACCCGACCACCGACTTGTTTATTTCCTGGTTCGGAGAGAAGCAGGAAGTGAAGCACTTTAAATGGGGGCGTTCTAGACAACCTAGTAATAAAAGCGCTGCGCTCACACTGAGCCAAGTCGCCTGGGTAGAAAGCCAACCGCTAGGTGGCAGTAGATACCTAGTTCCATAGCCACACCACAGCTGCATGGGGATAGCCAGTCAACCACAGAGCCCTTTACAGACTGTAAATAGCTTCCAGATGGATAGATCTGTCTGTTCATGATTTGAGAAAGGGGGGAGGGGTATTGCTTGCAAACTGGGTCAACGACTTGTGTGCGTTTCAAGTGCTTTGAACTTGTTGAGAACGCCGATTTGGCTATTTGGCAAACAAGCCGCGGCGTCAACCATAAACTACAGCTTTCATGCTCCTAAACAAATTATAGTATTAAAAAAAACACATAATTTTTTTTGTTGATAAAATCCTTACTTTTTTTCAATAAACGTTAATCAAATACAGCCACGGACTTGTGCCAATTGAATCTCAACAAGGAAACATCGACATTTTCTCTGAGTTTCCAACTGACATCAACGAGTAAATAGTCAGTGGCTGTATTTGTTAAACGTTTATTGAAAAAAAAGTAGCGATTTCATCAAAGAAAGGCACGCCACTACAAGGGGACAAACATAGGTACAAGATAAGCGTTTTCATCATTTAAAATTGTTTTGAAGTATTGACGTTGGGGCGAATTGATGTCATCTGAGTTGAATTCCACAAGAGCCTGGTCTCTGCTCCACTCCGTCGGCGGAGTCAGAAAACTTCCTTCACCGATAGAGTGGAGTTTAGTCAGATAAGCATGTTGGAAGAAGTCAGAAGCGATGGACGTGTTTCACGCCGTGTTTCACGCTAGCCAGAGGCGATGGACGTGTTTCACGCTAGTCTGAGGCGATGGACGTGTTTCACGCTAGTCAGAGGCGAGGGACGTATTTCACGCTAGTCAGTGGCGATGGACGTGTTTCACGCTAGTCTGAGGCGATGGACGTGTTTCACGCTAGTTAGAGGAGAGGGACGTGTTTCACGCTAGTCAGAGGCGAGGGACGTGTTTCACGCTAGTCAGAGGCGAGGGACGCGTTTCACGCTAGTCAGAGGAGAGGGACGTGTTTCACGCTAGTCAGAGGCGATGGACGTGTTTGACGCTAGTAAGAGGCGATGGACGTGTTTGACGCTAGTCAGAGGCGAGGGACGTGTTTGACGCTAGTCAGAGGAGAGGGACGTGTTTCACGCAAGTCAGAGGCGAGGGACGTGTTTGACGCTAGTCAGAGGAGAGGGACATGTTTGACGCTAGTCAAAGGCGAGGGACGTGTTTGACGCTAGTCAGAGGCGATGGACGTGTTTGACGCTAGTCAGAGGCGATGGACGTGTTTGACGCTAGTCAGAGGCGAGGGACGTGTTTCACGCTAGTCAGAGGCGAGGGACGTGTTTCACGCTAGTCAAAGGCGAGGGACGTGTTTGACGCTAGTCAGAAGCGATGGACGTGTTTCACGCTAGTCAGAGGCGATGGACGTGTTTGACGCTAGTCAGAGGCGATGGACGTGTTTGACGCTAGTCAGAGGCGATGGACGTGTTTGACGCTAGTCAGAGGCGAGGGACGTGTTTCACGCTAGCCAGAGGCGATGGACGTGTTTGACGCTAATCAGAGGCGAGGGACGTGTTTCACTCTAGTCAGAGGCGATGGACGTGTTTGACGCTAGTCAGAGGCGAGGGACGTGTTTCACGCTAGTCAAAGGCGAGGGACGTGTTTCACGCTAGTCAGAGGCGATGGACGTGTTTGACATTTGTAATGACCAGTTAGAGGGGCTTTGAAGTGGCTTTTATCCAGTGGTATGCTAGTAGTATATACACATTTAGTTCATGTTATGAACTCAGCAGTAGTTCCAGACTAAACACGTCTTCTCTGTGCCAGTTACACTATATAGGGAGATGATGTTAGTTGATAGCATAGCCAAATCTACTCTTCCAGTTGAAAATCAAACACGTCCTTATTGTACATTAGGGAGCGGTAGGGCACTGTGCCTGGATCAGTCTCAGTGGTTTGGTTTTCAGTATTTTACAGCAGTACTTTATTTTACAGGCCATGAGTCCTTCCTTGAACCCCCCCCCCCCTTTATTCTTTCCAAGAACTCATCATTAGTCCACTGTCTCATACCCCTCTGTTGCTCATTGCTCATCCTTGGTCCAGTGTCTCATCCCCACTCTGTTGCTGATTATTGGAAGACTGTCTCATACCCCACTCAGTTGCTCATTGCTCATCTTTGGTCCACTGTCTCATACCCCACTCTGTTGCTCATTGCTCATCATTGGTCCACTGTCTCATACCCCACTCTGTTGCTCATTGCTCATAATTGGTCCACTGTCTCATACCCCACTCTGTTGCTCATTGCTCATCATTGATCCACTGTCTCATACCCCACTCTGTTGCTCATCATTGATCCACCCTCTCATACCCCACTCTGTTGCTCATTACTCATCATTGATCCACTGTCTCATACCCCACTCTGTTGCTCATTGCTCATCATTGATCCAGTGTCTCATACCCCACTCTGATGCTCATTGCTCATCATTGATCCACTGTCTCATACCCCACTCTGATGCTCATTGCTCATCATTGGTCCAGTGTCTCATACCCCACTCTGATCCTCATTGCTCATCATTGATCCATTGTCTCATACCCCAGTCTGTTGCTCATTGCTCATCATTGGTCCACTGTCTCATATCCCACTCTGTTGCTCATTGCTCATCATTGGTCCACTGTCTCATACCCCACTCTGATGCTCATTGCTCATCATTGATCCATTGTCTCATACCCCAGTCTGTTGCTCATTGCTCATCATTGGTCCACTGTCTCATATCCCACTCTGTTGCTCATTGCTCATCATTGGTCCACTGTCTCATACCCCACTCTGTTGCTCATTGCTCATCATTGGTCCACTGTGTCATACCCCACTCTGATGCTCATTGCTCATCATTGATCCATTGTCTCATACCCCACTCTGTTGCTCTTTGCTCATCATTGATCCACTGTCTCATACCCCATTCTGTTGCTCATTGCTCATCATTGATCCACTGTCTCATACCCCACTCTGTTGCTCATTGCTCATCATTGATCCACTGTCTCATACCCCACTCTGTTGCTCATTGCTCATCATTGGTCCACTGTCTCATACCCCACTCTGTTGCTCATTGCTCATCATTGATCCACTGTCTCATACCCCACTCTGTTGCTCATCATTGATCCAGTGTCTCATACCCCACTCTGATGCTCATTGCTCATCATTGATCCACTGTCTCATACCCACTCTGTTGCTCATTGCTCATCGTTGATACACTGTCTCATACCCCACTCTGTTGCTCATTGCTCATCATTGGCCCACTGTCTCATACCCCACTCTGTTGCTCATTGCTCATCATTGATCCACTGTCTCATACCCCACTCTGATGCTCATTGCTCATCATTGGTCCACTGTCTCATACCCCACTCTGTTGCTCATTGCTCATCATTGGTCCACTGTCTCATACCCCACTCTGATGCTCATTGCTCATCATTGATCCACGGTCTCATACCCCACTCTGTTGCTCATTGCTCATCATTGGTCCACTGTCTCATACCCCACTCTGATGCTCATTGCTCATCATTGATCCACTGTCTCATACCCCACTCTGTTGCTCATTGCTCATCATTGGTCCACTGTCTCATACCCCACTCTGTTGCTCATTGCTCATCATTGATCCACTGTCTCATACCCCACTCTGATGCTCATTGCTCATCATTGGTCCACTGTCTCATACCCCACTCTGTTGCTCATTGCTCTTCATTGGTCCACTGTCTCATACCCCACTCTGTTGCTCATTGCTCATCATTGATCCACTGTCTCATACCCCACTCTGTTAATCATCATTAATCCAGTGTCTCATACCCCACTCGGATGCTCATTGCTCATCATTGATCCACTGTCTCAAACCCCACTCTGTTGCTCATTGCTCATCATTGATCCACTGTCTCATACCCCACTCTGTTGCTCATTGCTCATCATTGATCCACTGTCTCATACCACTGTTTATCTCCCAGTGTATTATAATGCCATGTTTATCTCCCAGTGTATTATAATGCCATTTTTATCTCCCAGTGTATTATAATGCCATGTTTATCTCCCAGTGTATTATAATGCCATGTTTTCCATGTTTATCTCCCAGTGTATTATAATGCCATGTTTTCCATGTTTATCTCCCAGTGTATTATAATGCCATGTTTATCTCCCAGTGTATTATAATGCCATGTTTATCTCCCAGTGTATTATAATGCCATGTTTATCTCCCAGTGTATTATAATGCCATGTTTATCTCCCAGTGTATTATAATGCCATGTTTATCTCCCAGTGTATTATAATGCCATGTTTATCTCCCAGTGTATTATATGCCATGTTTATCTCCCAGTGTATTATAATGGCATGTTTATCTCCCAGTGTATTATAATGCCATGTTTATCTCCCAGTGTATTATAATGCCATGTTTATCTCCCAGTGTATTATAATGCCATGTTTATCTCCCAGTGTATTATAATGCCATGTTTATCTCCCAGTGTATTATAATGCCATGTTTATCTCCCAGTGTATTATAATGCCATGTTTATCTCCCAATGTATTATATGCCATGTGTATCTCCCAGTGTATTATAATGCCATGTTTTCCATGTTTATCTCCCAGTGTATTATAATGCCATGTTTTCCATGTTTATCTCCCAGTGTATTATAATGCCATGTTTATCTCCCAGTGTATTATATGCCATGTTTATCTCCCAGTGTATTATATGCCATGTGTATCTCCCAGTCTATTATAATGGCATGTTTATCTCCCAGGGTATTATAATGCCATGTTTATCTCCCAGTGTATTATAATGCCATGTTTATCTCCCAGTGTATTATAATGCCATGTTTATCTCCCAGTGTATTATAATGCCATGTTAATCTCCCAGTGTATTATAATGCCATGTTTATCTCCCAGTGTATTATAATGCCATGTGTATCTCCCAGGGTATTATAATGCCATGTTTATCTCCCAGTGTATTATAATGACATGTTTATCTCCCAGTGTATTATAATGCCATGTTTATCTCCCAGTGTATTATAATGCCATGTTTATCTCCCAGTGTATTATAATGCCATGTTTATCTCCCAGTGTATTATAATGACATGTTTTCCATGTTTATCTCCCAGTCTATTATAATGATGTGTTTATCTCCGTGTATTATAATGCCATGTTAATCTCCCAGTGTATTATAATGCCATGTTAATCTCCCAGTGTATTATAATGCCATGTTTATCTCCCAGTGTATTATAATGCCATGTTTATCTCCCAGTGTATTATAATGCCATGTTTATCTCCCAGTGTATTATAATGCCATGTTTATCTCCCAGTGTATTATAATGCCATGTTTATCTCCCAGTGTATTATATGCCATGTTAATCTCCCAGTGTATTATAATGCCATGTTTATCTCCCAGTGTATTATAATGCCATGTTTATCTCCCAGTGTATTATAATGCCATGTTTATCTCCCAGTGTATTATAATGCCATGTTTATCTCCCAGTGTATTATAATGCCATGTTTATCTCCCAGTGTATTATAATGCCATGTTTATCTCCCAGTGTATTATATGCCATGTGTATCTCCCAGTGTATTATAATGCCATGTTTTCCATGTTTATCTCCCAGTGTATTATAATGCCATGTTTTCCATGTTTATCTCCCAGTGTATTATAATGCCATGTTTATCTCCCAGGGTATTATAATGCCATGTTTATCTCCCAGTGTATTATAATGCCATGTTTATCTCCCAGTGTATTATAATGCCATGTTTATCTCCCAGTGTATTATAATGCCATGTTTATCTCCCAGGGTATTATAATGACATGTTTATCTCCCAGTGTATTATAATGCCATGTTTATCTCCCAGTGTATTATATGCCATGTTTATCTCCCAGTGTATTATAATGCCATGTGTTCCATGTTTATCTCCCAGTGTATTATAATGCCATGTTTATCTCCCAGTGTATTATAATGCCATGTTTATCTCCCAGTGTATTATATGCCATGTTTATCTCCCAGTGTATTATAATGACATGTTTATCTCCCAGTGTATTATAATGACATGTTTATCTCCCAGTGTATTATAATGCCATGTTTATCTCCCAGTGTATTATAATGCCATGTTTATCTCCCAGGGTATTATAATGCCATGTTTATCTCCCAGTGTATTATAATGGCATGTTTATCTCCCAGTGTATTATAATGACATGTTTATCTCCCAGTGTATTATAATGCCATGTTTATCTCCCAGTGTATTATAATGCCATGTTTATCTCCCAGTGTATTATAATGCCATGTTTATCTCCCAGTGTATTATAATGCCATGTTTATCTCCCAGTGTATTATAATGACATGTTTATCTCCCAGTGGATTGTAATGCCATGTTTATCTCCCAGTGTATTATAATGCCATGTTTATCTCCCAGGGTATTATAATGACATGTTTTCCATGTTTATCTCCCAGGGTATTATAATGCCATGTTAATCTCCCAGTGTATTATAATGCCATGTTTATCTCCCAGTGTATTATAATGCCATGTTTATCTCCCAGTGTATTATAATGACATGTTTATCTCCCAGTGTATTATAATGCCATGTTTATCTCCCAGGGTATTATAATGACATGTTTTCCATGTTTATCTCCCAGTGTATTATAATGCCATGTTTATCTCCCAGTGTATTATAATGCCATGTTTATCTCCCAGTGTATTATAATGCCATGTTTATCTCCCAGTGTATTATAATGCCATGTTTATCTCCCAGTGTATTATAATGCCATGTTTATCTCCCAGTGTATTATAATGCCATGTTTATCTCCCAGTGTATTATAATGCCATGTTTATCTCCCAGTGTATTATAATGCCATGTTTATCTCCTTGTGTATTATAATGCCATGTTTATCTCCCAGTGTATTATAATGCCATGTTTATCTCCCAGGGTATTATAATGACATGTTTTCCATGTTTATCTCCCAGTGTATTATAATGCCATGTTTATCTCCCAGTGTATTATAATGCCATGTTTATCTCCCAGTGTATTATAATGCCATGTTTATCTCCCAGTGTATTATAATGCCATGTTTATCTCCCAGGGTATTATAATGCCATGTTTATCTCCCAGGGTATTATAATGACATGTTTTCCATGTTTATCTCCCAGTGTATTATAATGCCATGTTTATCTCCCAGTGTATTATAATGCCATGTTTATCTCCCAGTGTATTATAATGCCATGTTTATCTCCCAGGGTATTATAATGCCATGTTTATCTCCCAGTGTATTATAATGACATGTTTTCCATGTTTATCTCCCAGTGTATTATAATGACATGTTTATCTCCCAGTGTATTATAATGCCATGTTTATCTCCCAGTGTATTATAATGCCATGTTTATCTCCCAGTGTATTATAATGCCATGTTTATCTCCCAGTGTATTATAATGACATGTTTATCTCCCAGTGTATTATAATGCCATGTTTATCTCCCAGTGTATTATACTGCCATGTTTATCTCCCAGTGTATTATAATGCCATGTTTATCTCCCAGTGTATTATAATGCCATGTTTATCTCCCAGTGTATTATAATGCCATGTTTATCTCCCAGTGTATTATAATGCCATGTTTATCTCCCAGTGTATTATAATGCCATGTTTATCTCCCAGTGTATTATAATGCCATGTTTATCTCCCAGTGTATTATAATACCATGTTAATCTCCCAGTGGATTGTAATGCCATGTTTATCTCCCAGTGTATAATGCCATGTTTATCTCCCAGGGTATTATAATGCCATGTGTTCCAGGTTTATCTCCCAGTGTATTATAATGCCATGTTATCGCCCAGTGTATTATAATGCCATGTTTATCTCCCAGTGTATTATAATGCCATGTTTATCTCCCAGTGTATTATAATGCCATGTTTATCTCCCAGTGTATTATAATGCCATGTTTATCTCCCAGTGTATTATAATGCCATGTTTATCTCCCAGTGTATTATAATGCCATGTTTATCTCCCAGTGTATTATAATGCCATGTTTATCTCCCAGTGTATTATAATGCCATGTTTATCTCCCAGTGTATTATAATGCCATGTTAATCTCCCAGTGTATTATAATGCCATGTTAATCTCCCAGTGTATTATAATGACATGTGAGAGAGAGGGGACCAGGTGAAAAGTAACAAGTGTAAACAGTGGTTTAGAGGGTGTGGAGAGAGAGGGGACCAGGTGAAAAGTAACAAGTGTAAACAGTGTTTTAGAGGGTGTGGCGAGAGAGGAGACTAGATGAAAAGATCAAACTTGGGACACGAGACAGAATACAGAACTCAACAGGAAGTGACTTTATTCTAGGACATGGAACCACCATCTCAATTAGTTAACGTGACAGGAATTTATAGAAACGGGTCAGGCGTTAAGCCTACTAATCAAAGATGAACATCCAATTGTCTTCCTCACAAGTAAACATGGAGACTCAGTTAGACCTTTTGTCTTCCGACTCGTTCCACTGCTCAGAGCAGTACGAGGCCAAAACAACACGACACGTTCAAATACCTTTCCCTTAGATTTCCAGATCTGGAATCTCTATTTAAAAAAACAATACATTCTTCCTCCTCAAACAGAAGGACCTCTGCCCTTCGACAAGCCCCGCTCTCCATTTCAATCCTTTCTTTAAATACGGTTTCTGCAGTGCTTCCTTACATACAGTATAAAACAATCGTCACTCTCTCTCTCTCTCTCTCTTTCGCTCACATGACCAGAAAACAAGTCCAGGAAGAACCCTCATAACAAATGTGAACAATTCAAGGTCAGTCAGCCCAAACCAACAAAAAATACCTTTTGAGCGTATAGGATTGTAAGAGATTTGAAGAAGTGCACTGGGTTAGTTTCTGTGTGCTCATTTATAGCCTCTACAGACAGGTTATTCTAGTCTCTGCTTCAAATGGCATAGCTGCTATATTTTAAACACCAAATAAACCCATCCATTACAAAAAAAATATTTTGGATAACGTCAATCTAACAAGCCAGGCAACTAAAAGCAACGTTCTAAACAATGGTTTTGGTTAGTTGTTAGCTTGTTAGTTGTTAGCTTGCTAGTTGTTAGCTTGCTAGTTGATAGCTTGTTAGTTGTTAGCTTGTTAGCCATTTCAAAATGACCCGCACATATCTGACAACGTTTTGACTATAACCAACTTTAATTCATCATAACAACTTTTTTTTTTTTTAAATCATCCATCTTCCGTAAAGGAACACTTTAATCAAATAACAAATGAAAATACTCTGTAAAAGAAATGCATTTGTAGATATAACTGCACAGTTTTGTTGGTTAGCTAGCTAGCCACTTTTAGAGGAACAATTCATGGATTTAGATTTTTTTTAATTTAACTGCCAATATGCCAACATTCCATTCAAACAATGCAGCCAATCCACAGCCAGACACTGTCCTGATGACAGGACTTAGACAAGTTGTAAATGAAACAAGTATTGATATTGTATATATATTTTAAAAAAGCTGATATTTATGGTCTGTATCTTAGAGGCTGTTTACACAGAACAATAGCATCTGGGTATAGAATGGTATAAAACATGTAGAAAGTATATGACAATAATTCTCTTAAAAAAACAACGTATGATACATCGCATGTCAAAGTGTAACAGTTAAAGCAGAAACTGCGTCACCTTTTGCCTGTTCTGCCAATGAGCCCCAATTCAACTGGTTTTGGTTCCTCCTTCACCAAAATGGCTGCCATTATCCTCCCATTCTGAAACTATCAGGATGTATGACATAAACCCCCCCCGCTTCAAAATAGCTGACTTACGGTTGTGAATGTGACAAAAAAATATTTTTTAAATGAATTCTGTCTGAGGTTGTGAACTTCTTTAAGAGGTGACAGGGTCAATGTAATGTCGATTTAGCCAAAAGACACTTGTCGCCTTCTAATGGTCTACAGACGTGGCTGGACGGACTATAAACCTGCCTTGTGGTTGTCTTGTCAGTTATTCCCCTACAGACGTGGCTGGACGGACTATAAACCTGCCTTATGTTGGTCTGTCAGTTATTCCCCCATTTCCCTCCACACTAGAGAGATAAGATGTGCTCGATGTGTCCAGGAGACCTTTTACAGAAAGGAGTTAAACAGTGTATCTGTCTAGGGTTGTCTGTCCTCGGGTTGATGAGGAGGCCGTGGGTTTTGGTCTAGGGTTGTCTGTCAGGGGGTTGATGAGGAGGCCGTGGGGGTTTTGGTCTAGGGTTGTCTGTCAGAGGGTTGATGAGGAGGCCGTGGGGGTTTTGGTCTAGGGTTGTCTGTCAGAGGGTTGATGAGGAGGCCGTGGGGGTTTTGGTCTAGGGTTGTCTGTCAGGGGGTTGATGAGGAGGCCGTGGGGG